>NC_092044.1:81619461-81919461 GCF_003086295.3 Arachis hypogaea | reverse complement strand
GAGAATGAGTGTTTTATAAAAGACCAGAGTAGAGTTCACATTATGGAGTAAGTTCCTAAGTTCATAGGGTGGTCATAAGTTAGCTAAGATGGTTCACCAACAAGGTGGGAAGACAACTATCTGTCCTGAATCCTATGCTTTGAACACACCCCATGAGACTAACTAAATAACAAGATCCTAATATGAAAAAGGGAAAGAAAAAGGAAAGTGAAGAATAAAAGAAAAATAGCAAGAAAAGAGGCTAGGCACCAAAGGGTTGAGCCTTGAGGGATGTGTCTGTGGTGTTCTTGTACCAAGGATCTGCTTGGATTACTAAGCTCTCAGGGGTGCTTTATCACCTGGTAACTTGGGTTAACTAACCCGGGATTATCAGCTGAAAGTCCACTATCAAGAGCAATCTTTGCTACAGAACATTTAGTAGCCCAAAGAGGTGCTGGACACCAAGACCTCAAGGAAAGAAAATAAACAAACCATGTGCCTGTGGTGTGTTTGTATAGGGGAGAGACTTGAGGAAGTAAGTCCTTAGGGGTGTTTCAACACCTAGCACCTTGAGCCAACTGGTTCGGGAGTGTTAGCTGAAAGCTTATTCTAAAGAGTTGCCCCCTTACAGAGCACTTAGCCTAAGAACACAAATAAGCCCTGAAATGACAACAAAAGGATCAATGAATAAAAGTCTCATGGGATGCAATCAAGTGAGTATTCTAGGACATGATAAAGGTCTGAAAGCCAGTGAAGGAATGTACTTAAGTTGCTATGCATGAAACCACCATCAAACCAGGGACATGACTTCCACAAGAATGACTCATTTCTCTTGGAATTTCATTCATCATTCTCTTGTTCCAGTACTTGCTTAGGGACAAGCAAGCTTTAAATTTGGTGTTGTGATGCCAGGGCATTTTGGCCAGTTTCACTGACCTTTCTTTACTGTTTTTAGGGTAGTTTCATGCATTTTCTTAAGAAATAAGCTAGTTTTGGGTGGATATTCACTTACATCTTGTTTCAAGCGTACATTGTGCACTTTACATGATTTCATGAGAATTTTGCATGAATTATATAACAAATTGGATGATGCATGTCTCATGACATGGACTAGAACTTTGATGCACTTTGTTGCTTGATTTCAGGACAAAGGAAGCAAAGAAGAACCACGTTAGCATTCACGTTAGTTCAACTAACATGTCCTCTAACGTGGAATGGGAGCTAGCTTGCAAAGTTAGTGAGAAAGGTAATCACCAATAACGCCTTCGAAGCCATCACAGCCCACGTTAAGAGTCACGTTAACTAAGTTAATGTGAACTCTAACGTGGAAGAAGACAACAAGGCCAACTTTAGTGACACTCTCCTTTGTCACTAACATTAGACCAAGCTCATAATTGGCCACGTTAGTTGCCACGTTAACTTAGTTAACGTGGACTCTAACGCTAAAGGAGCAAAAGAGAAGCCAGCGTTAGTGACATTCACCTTTGTCACTAACGTTGGCCAAGCCTCCATGAGCCACGTTAACTCCCATGTTAACTTAGTTAACGTGGAAGCTAACATGGAGAGAGCAATTGATCGCCAACGTTAGTGACACTTACCTTTGTCACTAACGTTGGGGTGAACTACCAAGAGCCACCATGAGCAACTTTAACTCCCACGTTAACTTAGTTAACGTGGAAGCTAACGTGGATAAAGAGATAATGAGCCAACGTTAGTGACACTCACCTTTGTCACTAACGTTGGAGATGGCTAGCATTACTACGTTAGAAGCCACGTTAACCTAGTTAACGTGGACTCTAACGTGGGAAATAGGGGCACATTGGAACGTTAGTGACAAAGGTAAGTGCCACTAACGTTCTCGAAGGATTGGCATTACTACGTTAGAAGCCACGTTAACCTAGTTAACGTGGACTCTAACGTAAGGAGAAGGGGTGACTCACCACGTTATTGGGAAAGGTAAGTCCCAATAACGTATGCGAAGGACCAAGAGGCAACGTTAGTGGTCACGTTAGTGCCACTAACGTTGAAGTCAACGTGATCATATTTGGGTTAGGAACGTTAGTGAAAAAGGTGATTGTCACTAACGTTCTCGAACCCACACTTTCACTTAACGTTGACACCACTAACGTCCTAAGCCAAAGTCCCTGCCTACTTCACATTTTCTCTCTGCAAGCAAAGCTTTAGGGAGGTTTTTTGGGGGAAAACTTTAGGGAGCCTTGGGGATAGAACTACTCTCTGTATTTTACTTTCTCTGCAACTTCTAGTTTTACTTTCATGATGTATTCTCCATCTTTGTTTTCATTTTCCAGAGCTATGAACAACTAAACCCCTTTCATTGGGTTAAGGAGCTCTACTGCAATTTGATGGATCAATATTAGTTTTCATTCTTCTTCTTCTATCTTTTCTCTTGATTTTACTAGAAAGCTTTCTATCTTCATCCAATTGGGTAGTTATCTTGGAAAAGAAGCTATTCATATTTGGATCTCTTCGGAACCTTGGAAGAGGAATGAAGAGATCATGCTAGAAATGCTTTCTCATGCTGGACCAAATTGGGTTTGGATGGATATGTGACTATAATCCTACCAATACTTGATTTGGGAATGCATGTGGTATAATCAGTGACCATACTTCATCTCTTCTCATGAGCAATTGACCAAGGAATTGGCTCTTGATCAACATTTGAGAGATTAGATTACCAAGGAATTGGAATTCGATCACTTAAGATTGCCAAGGAGATCAATGAATGCATTGATTGAGGAAGAGATGAAAATGAATTTGATCCGGAGAATGCAACATCTCCTAAGCCCAATGAACCCCCCATTTCTGATCTTACCCATTCTCTTTAATTTCCGCCATTTACTTTTATGAGCATTTCCCCCATTCCCATTTAAGATTCTGCAATTTACTTTCTGCCATTTACATTCAGCTCTTATTTCTAGCATTTACTTTTTTCTGCTATTTACTTTTCCGCAATTTAATTTTCTGCAAAGCTCAAATCAAATTCTGGTTCGCTCAAATAGAACATTCCTCTAATTAAAGTTGCTTGATCAATCAATCTCTGTGGGATTCGACCTCACTCTATAGTGAGTTTTTACTTGATGACAACCTCGTACACTTGCCGAAGGAAATTTGTTACGAGACGAATTTTTTGTGCATCACTCACCTTAGCCACAGTTATTTGAGATAAGACCCAGCGAGTCTCCAAGATTAATTCAGTTCTAATGCACCAAAATCACATAATCTCTCAAAATCAAACTCCTAATTTTTGAAGTTACAAGGAGTAAGGCTGAGCAAGAAATAGTGAGGTACTTACCAAATTGTTCAATGGATTTTGTAGAGCTCTACACAGTGGTCGCATGGCCATAAATGGTGCAGCAATCGGAGCTCCGGATTGAAAGATATGGTGAATTGAAATTTGGCATGGGTTTTGTTTTCTTGTTTCTCCCCCTTTCCCTTTGTTTAGCATGTTTCTCTCCTTTTTCCTTTGGGTTAGGCCTTAGGCCTAGTTTAGATTTGCTTCAACCGGTTCGGCCCGTTGGCCTGATTTTAGGCCAAAATATTTAAAATTAGTGTTTTAATTCGTATTTTAAATATTTTTACTTCTCTAGATTATAAAATTTAATTTCTTAATTTTTTTGGCTCATAATTAATTTATTCATTAATTATTTATTAATTTTTCAGGTTTTACAAAGTATCTCCAACTGAGTTCGCTTTGACCAAGAGGAGAGTTGACCACCCTCTATAGGCAAATCCCCCAAAACCAACAAGTACACCCAAGAATTCAAGGTGCATCACAATAATTGTGTGTGTGCTTGTAGTTCTCAATACAGTGATGAGTGTCTACAACTCCAAGAGGACAATGTATTGGTGGTGGCCAATCCTTTCTACAACCGTTCAAACTTCTATCCTGAGAATCAAGGTCCCTATCAACAAAGAAATAATTTATCCAAGGATGGAGGGATAACTCTAGCCAAATGTTAAACAACAACCCACACAACCATTTATACAATCCTCAGCCATACTGTAATCAACCACAAAAGACAACAACTTTAAATTAGCCATCCTTCTTCTTCAACCCAACCACTCATGCATGATACTCTTTGCCTCCTCCTTCAAGAACAAAAAGAGGCAATAAAGGAACAATAAGAAGCAACAAAGCGTCAAGACACTATCTTAGCAACTTTAGTTGATGTCGTATCTCGGTTATTAATGGGATCATCCAACAACAATTCAAACTCCTCTCAACCTTCAAGCTTAAGTGGGATCCCATTTCAACCACTCTCAAATCCCAAGGGTGACCTTAATGCCATCACCTTGAGATCCGATACAACATTACAGGAGGTGTTTTCCAAGGATTCAATTGCTATGGAGGATGCTCATGAAGAAGAAATTGTTGATCTATGAGGTAGAAGATATGGATGAAGATAAGGCAGAAAAGGTTGTTCGGGAGGAGAAAGTCAAGAAAATGACCAAAGAACCTAAGAGAAAGAATGCCCTGGAAGAATCCATCCCTATTCCTTTTCCAACTATGGTAAAAAAGGCTAAAAAGCATATGGAGTTGGACCCTAATATGGTGAAAATATTCAAAAAAATTGAGGTAACAATCCCTCTCTTTGATGCCATCCAAAAAATTCCAAAATATGCAAAACTTTTAAAGGATTTGTGCATTCACAAGGATAGGATTTATGACCTTGAGACTATTTTGTTAGGTAGTTTTATTTTCCGCTTTGATGGGATCTATTCCTAAAAAATATGGTGATCCTGACCCTTTCTTAGTAACTTGTATGATTTGTGGTATGCAATTTGTGGACTGTACGTGTGACTTAGGGGCTTGCGTAGGTGATGACTGGATATTTTATACTCTTTTTGGCACTATTTTCTTAGTGTTTTTAGTTGTATTTTGTCAAGTTTTATTATGTTTTAGTAGGTTTTTGTGCAAAATTCACATTTTGGATGCTACTTTGAGTTTTTGTGTTTTTCTTATGATTTTAGGTGATTTTTTGGAGAATCTGGCAAGTTTTGGCAATGTCTAATTCAGAGGCAAACAAAGGATAGCAGATGCTATCAGATCCTGACCTCTATGCATTCAACCAGAATTTCTGGAGCTAGAGAGGTCCAATTGATACGTTCTCAATGGCATTGGAAAGATAACTTTCAGGGCTTTTCAGAAATATATAATGATCTATACTTTTTGTTGGAGACGATTGCCCAAAACGGGCATTGAACGCCCAACTTACCCCTTTTCAGGCATTCAATGCCCAAGAAGGATCAAGGCCAGCGTTGAACGCCCAAAACTGGCGTTCAATGCCACCAAGGGAGGACAAGGCAGTGCATTTACCCCCCCCCCCAAGTGGGCATTCAACTCCCACTCACTCAAGTTGGATGGCAAGCTCAACCCAACACTCACCAAGTGGATTTTTGCACCTTTTGCTAAGTCTATTTCATTTTTGTAATTATTAATTATTATTAATTTCTTTTTAGGTCTAGTTATTATTATAAATAGAAGGAAGATCACCCTTGTTAGAGGGCTTCATCTTCTTCTAACTTATCATACACTATTCTCTGTACAGTATGAGCGGCTAAACCTCCTAGGTTAAGGATAGGAGCTTTGGTCATTCCTATGGATTAATATTATTACTTTTCTACTTTAAAACATGTTTGACTCCATTCTATGATGTATTTTTGTTCTTCATACTTATGAATATCAGGTGGAACGAGAGTATGACCTCTTATTCTATATGAGCTCTTGCGAAGCCTTAACAGGATAGTATTGAGCTACTCCTTGAGAATACATCACAGGTTCCAAGAAGTTATATGGGCTAATTGGGATATGTGACATATAATCTCGTTAGCCATGGGTAATTGACATCTCTGTGGTGTTAAGGCTTGAATACTGAGCATCATTCTCCGATCTGGAAGATCTGACCTTGTTTGTGGCATTTTGAATAGGATCACCAGAGATTGAATTACGTGTGCTTCACCCTCGTCCAGATTGAACTATCACAGCTGGTGTTTGGTTTGGATCAGAGGAGATTAATGACCACTATCCCTGGTTTAATCACTTACAGCCTTGCCATTAAATGAATCACTCATTGTTAAAGTAGTCAGTAAGAAGTATTACTCCGGAAGAATAAGCATCTCCGAGGCCTTAACTGATTTCTTATTCTTATTTCTATGTTAATTCATTGTTGCTTTCTTGATTATTCTACTTTATGTACCTACAACAACCACTACCTTTTCTATTCACCTGACTAAGATCTGCAGAACATCCACAGCTTGCTCAATTCGCAATCTTCGTGGTATCGACCCTCAGTCACCTAAGGTATTACTTGAACGAGCCGATGCACTTGCCGGTTCAGTTGTGTAAGTTTTATTTTCACACACCAGTAGGCATCATGCCACTCTTATTCTATGATAGGTTAAATCTTTCTCTATTGAAGCGGTCAGCTTTTCGGTTTGTATTAGCCGACAAGAGCATAATTTCTGTTGTGCCTATTGCTGAGAATGTTTTGGTAAGTATCAGGGTTTAATCTTCCTAATAGACTTCTATATCCTTGAAATGTTGTCAAATGATTTAGGGAGGCCATCTTCCATCTTTTTAGGGAGGCAATTCTTAAGGATATCAAGATTTAGGCTCGATGTATTTTCTGGTACCTACTCCTTTGAAATTGATAGAAGGGTAGTGAGGTTCAATCTAAAAGAAGCCATGAGACACCCGTTGGAAGGGCATCCTATTCTCCGATGTGATATCATTGAGGAAGTTGTAGCCGAGGTCTAGCATGAAACTTTTGAAGAGATGACCTTGGGCAAAGGCTTAAGTGTGGGGAAATGTGATAAATATGATGAAGATGCCCTTCTATTGTATCAAGAGGACAAATTACCACATCAAGATTTAAGTGAGGAGTTGAAACTTCTTCCCCTTCACTTGAAATATGCATTGCTAGAAGAAGACAACAAACTCATAGTGATTATTACAAGGGAGCTTTCTTCCATAGAGGAGGAAAAGTTGCTTGAGGTGTTACGAAAGTACAAGAAAGCAATAGGGTAGAGCTTGAATGATATTGTGGGAATAAGCCCACAGACATGCCTACATCGCATTCTCTTGGAAGATGGCGCCAAGCCAGTCTGATAATCTCAATGGCGTTTGAACCCAACAATCCTTGATGTAGTAAAAAGGAAGTTACTCGACTCTTGAAGGCGGATATTATCTATCCCATTTCTGATAGTGAATGGGCAAGTATGGTTCAAGTAGTATCTAAAAAATCTGGGGTGACCATGGATAGTGGAGAACTAGTAACAACCAGAGTCTAAAATGCATCGAGGGTCTGTATTGATTACCAGATACTCAATCTAGCCACAAGAAATGATCATTATTCTTTATCCTTTATTAATCAGATATTGAATCGTTTGTCAGGTAAATCTCATTACTGTTTTCTTGATGGTTATACTGGGTATTTTTAGATTCATATTGCTCTAGAAGATCAGAAAAAAACTACATTCACATGTCCTTTTGGAACTTATGCTTATAAGAGAATACCGTTTGGCTTGTGCAATGCATCGGCAACTTTCCAAAGGTTTCTGAAGAGTGTTTTCTCCGATCTTATAGAATTGCTTGGAGGTCTTTATGGATAATTTTAGTATTTATGAAAATTCCTTTAATGTGTGCCTTGAGAAGTTAACTAGGATGGTAGAGAAATATGTCAATACTAACCTTATGTTAATTTTGAAAAGTATCATTTCATGGTCAAACAAAGCATAATATTAGGCCATATTATCTCTAATGACAGAATTTTAGTCAACCCAACTAAGATTGGGGTTATTTCTTGCTCGTCTTACCCCTCCTCAATGAGGGAAATCCGTTCTTTCCTTGGCTCTGCAGGATTCTACAGGAAGTTGATCAAAGAATTTAGCAAAATTATTTTACCACTTGCTAAATTGGCTTCAAAATGATGTGGATTTTGACTTTAATGATGCTTGCAAAGAAGCTTTTGATAGGCTAAAAGGGGCTTTGACCATAACTCCAATAGTGCGAGGCCCGAATTAGACCCTTCCGTTCGAGCCTCTAACTATGCTGTATGTGTGGCGCTTGCACAGCGTGAGGGTAAGATTCCTCATGCTATAGCCTCTGCTTTTAAGACTTTGGATGCTGCAAATCCAATTACACCATCACTGAAAAAGAACCCATAGTTATTGATTTTACATTAGACAAATTTAGAGCTTACTTGCTAGGATATAAGATGGTGGTGTATTCAAATCACACAGCTCTAAAGTACCTTTTGGCAAAGAAAGAATCCAAACCTAGATTAATTATATGGATATTGCTTCTCCAGGAATTTGATTTAGAAATCAGAGATAGGAGTGGATTGTAAAACTTAGTGGTGGACCACTTGAGCCGACATGAAAACACCGCGTGGAATCTCACTCCTATTAATGATTTAGTTTCTTTGGATTCCTTGGAAGCAATTACCCCTAACACTCATTGGTTTGCACCAATAGAAAATTACATGGTAGCTCACACCTTCCCTCCAAATTTTTTCAAACATCAAAGGGATAAGTTGAAGAGTGATTCTAAATATTATATTTGTGATGACCCTTACTTGTGGAGATGTAGAGCCGACCAAGTAATCAGAAGATGTGTGCTGGAATCTAAATTCCAATCCATTCTCTAATCTTTCCACTTATTGGAGAGTGGAGGCCATTTTGTCCATCAAAGAACTGCTCAAAAAGTTTTGGATTGAGAATTTGGTTGCAAACATTTTTCAAAGATGCAAATAAAGTTTGCCAAAGTTACCATCAACGCCAAAAGTTTGGAAATACATCCCAAAGGGATGAAATGCGCCACAACCAATCTTGTTTTGCAAAATTCAATCATAATAGGAAGACCCTTCCTAGCTACTTCTAGAACTCTTATTGATGATGAGAAGTGTGAACTAGTACTCAGGCTACATGATGATTGATGAGCGGATAATTTGTACGCTTTTTGGCATTGTTTTTAGTATGTTTTTAGTATGATCTAGTTAGTTTTTAGTATATTTTTATTAGTTTTTAGTTAAAATTCACTTTTCTGGACTTTACTATGAGTTTGTGTGTTTTTTTGTGATTTCAGGTATTTTTTGGCTGAAATTGAGGGACCTGAGCAAAAATCTGATTCAGAGACTAAAAAGGATTGCAGATGCTGTTGGATTCTAACCTCTCTGCACTCGAAGTGGATTTTCTGGAGCTACAAAGGCCCAATTGGCGCGCTCTCAACGGCGTTGGAAAGTAGACATCCTGGGCTTTCCAGAAATATATGATAGTCCATACTTTGCCCAAGATTTGATGGCCCAAACCGGCGCGTTCAAAGTCACCTTCAGAATTCCCAGCGTTAAACGCCGGAACTGGCACAAGGATGGGAGTTAAACGCCCAAACTGGCACCAAAGCTGGCGTTTAACTCCAAGAATAGTCTCTACACGAAAATGCTTCAATGCTCAGCCCAAGCACACACCAAGTGGGCCCGGAAGTGGATTTTTATGTCATTTACTCATTTCTGTAAACCCTAGGCTACTAGTTCTCTATAAGGAGGACCTTTTACTATTGTATTTTCATCTTTGGACAGCTAGTTCTTAGATCAGATCTTGGTTCTTCTGGTTCCCTCTCTGGGACCGAAGCCAATGATCACTTTTGTTCTTATGTATTTTCAACGGTGGAGTTTCTACACACCATAGATTAAGGTGTGGAGCTCTGCTGTACCTCGAGTATTAATGCAATTACTATTGTTCTTCTATTCAATTCCGCTTGTTCTTGTTCTAAGATATCACTTGTTCTTCAACTTGATGAATGTGATGATCTGTGACACTCATCATCATTCTCACCTATGAACGTGTGCCTGACAACCACCTCCGTTCTACCTTAGATTGGGTGAATATCTCTTGGATTCCTGATACACGACGCATGGTTGATCGCCTGACAACCGAGCGCTCGCCTGACAACCGAGCCAGCCATTCCGTGAGATCAGAGTCTTCGTGGTATAAGCTAGAACTGATGGCGGCATTCAAGAGAATCTGGAAGGTCTAAACCTTGTCTGTGGTATTCTGAGTAGGATTTGATGATTGAATGACTGTGACGAGCTTCAAACTCCTGAGGGCGGGGCGTTAGTGACAGACGCAAAAGAATCACTGGATTCTATTTCGGCCTGATTGAGAACCGACAGATGGATAGCCGTGCCATGACAGGGTGCGTTGAACATTTCCACTGAGAGGATGAGAGGTAGCCACTGACAACGGTGAAACCCTTGCATACAGCTTGCCATGGAAAGGAGTAAGAAGTATTAGATGAAGACAGTAGGAAAGCAGAGAGACGGAAGGGACCCAGCATCTTCATACGCTTATCTGAAATTCCCACCAATGAATTACATAAGTATCTCTATCTTTATCTTTATGTTTTATTCATCATTCATATCCATTTGAGTTTGCCTGACTAAGATTTACAAGGTGACCATAGCTTGCTTCATACCAACAATCTCTGTGGGATCGACCCTTACTCGCGTAAGGTTTATTACTTGGACGACCCAGTACACTTGCTGGTTAGTTGTGCGAAGTTGTGATAAAGAAGTGAGATTACAATTGTGCGTACCATGTTGATGGCGCCATTGATGATCACAATTTCGTGCTCCAATGATCAAATGGTTCTTAATGTCTTAAAAGCATTGCAATACCCAGAGGAGTTAGAAAATTGCATGAGGATTGATGTAGTAGACACCTTGGTTGAAGAGGTTCTGGAGGCTAGCAATTGTGAAGAATATGAGAAAGAAGTTCATGTCAGCCAAATGGAAGAGGAAGGAGAAACACAATCTAATAAAAAGCCACATGAATGCCAGGATAAGAGACTACCAAAGCGAGAGCTAAAACCTCTACCTTCAAGCCTAAAATATGCTTTTCTTGGTGATGGAAAAACATTCCCAGTGATCATCAACTCTGCTCCGAATGCACAAGAGGAGGAAGAATTGCTTGAAGTAATGAAAAACACAAGAGTGCAATAGGCTATACTATAGGGGACTTGAAGGGCATAAGCCCCACACTGTTCATGCACAAAATACTTCTGGAAGAGGACTCCAAACCCATGGTGCAACCCCAAAGAAGACTTAACCCCACCATGAAGGAGGTAGTCCAAAAGGAGGTCATGAAGCTGTGGGATGCAGGGATCATATACCCCATCTATGATAGCTACTGAATTAGTCAAGTCCAAGTAGTGCCAAAGAAGGAGGGCATCACAGTTATCTCCAATGACAAGGATGAACTCCTCCCCACAAGAATAGTGACTGGGTGGAGGATGTGTATTGGCTATAGGAGGTTAAATAATGCCATGAGGAAGGATCATTTCCCTCTCCCCTTTATTGATCAAATACTGGAAAGGTTAGTTGGCCAAGCTTTCTATTGCTTTCTTGATGGCTATTCTGGCTACAATCAAATAGTTGTAGACCCCAGGATTAAGAGAAGACTTCCTTCACTTGTCCCTTTGGAGTTTTTGAATACAGAAGAATGCCTTTTGGACTCTGCAATACCCCAACAACCTTCCAAAGATGCATGCTCTCCATTTTTTCAGACATGGTGGAAAGGTTTATTGAAGTTTTCATGGATGATTTTTCTATATTTGATGACTCATTCAACACTTGCTTGCACCATTGATGAATCCATATTTGATGATAAATTTTGGTTAGAATTGAGTGGATTTCATCATATAAACCCACATTTATTCCCTTAAATAGCATGCTTTTGTGTTTTCTCCCTAAATTGTGCCTAATTGTGAAAACATGCTCTTTTGTGCTTAATTTAATAAATTTTATTCCATTTGTATCCCATTCGATGCCTTGATATTTTTGATAAATGATTTCAGGTGTAATAGGTAGGAATGGACTGATAAGAATGGAAGAGAAGCATGCTAGTGGAAGGAAACATGAAGAAACAAAGGAGAAGAGCATTTCAGAGTGTGCGTGCGCACAACTGCTTGTGCGTACGCACAAGTACCAGCGCGTGACTTCATTAAAAAGTCACATGGATCACAAATTGAAGGCTTTAGAGGCCCAAATCTGATGGCCTAGAACTCATTTGGAAGGGACAAGCTTGAAGGAACCATAACATATCATTAGTAGTAGTATTAGATAGTTTTAGGAAGCTTTAGTCTTAGGTTTTCTTAAGTTTTTCTCTCAACTTTTTTAGGGATTTTTTAGGTTTTATATTACAAATGCATTAATATGGAATTTATAGAACAATAATTCCACCAGCAAGTATACCGGGTCGTAGTCAAGTAATAATTCACTTTAAGTGAGATCGATCCCACAGATACTGATAGATCAAACAACTTTAGTTAAGTGGATATTCTAATTAAACAAACATTTAATGATTTTTGTGTATTCAATCAGTAAAATAACAAGAAAAGTAAATTGCAAAAGAATAAAGAACAATGGAATTAAATGATTGAAAGTAAGAACTAAAGGTAAATAGCTGGAAAGGTAAAGAGCAGAAACTTAAATTGCAAGAAATTAAACGCAGAAAGATAAATGACGAGGAATAGTAAATTGCACAAATATAAAGAGATCTTTGGTATTGGGTATCAAATTAAATTGACAATTCAAAAGAATTAAAGTGAAGAATGATTGTGGGTAAGATCATCAGGGATTGAAAGTGTTCAATCCTTCCTGAATCAATGGGTTTTAACTCCTTTTCAATCATGTAAAGTAGATCTATGGTAGATTGTAAGTAACTAAATCCCAATCTCTTGGTGTCTCAATTTTTCTCAACAAAAATAATTGTCAATCTCTTGATCTATTGTTCATGAGAAGAGATGAAGTGCATTTGCTAATCTCAAGCCACACAACTCTCAGGATATCAATTCAAAGTGGTTACGTGTCACATACCGGACTAAGAATTATCAATCAACAAAGTTATGAGATACAAGCCTCAATCTAAATTCCATAACTCCTTTCTTAAGTTCATCATGAAATTCAAGTAGATCAAATCCCTCTCTCAATAATAATTAGATCTATGAAGCACAAAAACTTTCTCTTAGATAAACAACACTTGAATTGAGAAGAAGAATTATTGCATTAATTCATTGAAATTAAAACAGAGCTCCTCCCCCTAATGAATGAGGGGTTTAGTGAATCATTGCTCTCATTACAAAGGGAATTCAAAATTACAAAGCTAGAAAATAAACTAAGAACATAGTACAAGTAAAGTATGGAAAGTGATCCCCCTACTACAGAGTCCCCTCCTATTTATTCTAATCCTCTAGGTTCTCAAGTGTGCCTTCAAGTCTCTGGAAGTGGGCTTCTTAGATCTTAAGTTGGAGATATTTTTGGGGCATTTGGCATTGGTGAAGCGGAGTTGGCATTGCCAACGCCCAAAAAATTGCTTCCAGGCCCCTTCCTAGCGTTGTCATCCAAAGGTGGCGTTGGTGTCATTTTTCATCCATGCGTACGCATTTTAACACATGCGTACACACCATTACAAAATTTCCCTTTGTGTGTACGCATGCCTGTGATATTTCCCATCATGCATACGCACACTGGAGCATGCGTACGCACAACTGAAAAATTTTCCAAACTCAACTATCAAAACTATCGCAGGCGTTGTTGGGAGTAAAGATAGCATTGCCAACGCTAGGATCTGCTCTCAGGGCTAAGTTTTGGCATTGGTGGCCAAAGGTGGCGTTGCCAATTACTTCTTCTTTATCTCTTGTGTGAAGGGACAAGACTCCTCCAAGAGTGTTGTTGCACCAAAGTTGGCGTCACCAACGCCTTAATTATCTCAGGATTGGCGTTGGTGAGCCCAAGTTAGCGTTGCCAACACTTTCAATGTCTCAGGATTGGTGTTGATGCAACAAAGTTGGCATTGCCAACTCCCTCTTCTTCATGCTTAGCGTTGTTGAGCCAAGTTGGCGTTACCAACGCCCTCAATGTCTTAATACATGGTGTTGTTGAGTGAAGTTGGTGTTGCCAATGCCTTTAATGCCTCATGCCTAGCGTTGTTGGCCAAAGGTGGAGTTGCCAACTCCATTTCAAAGGTAGCAACTCCAACTTCAAGTTTCCAACTCCAAGTTCAAAGGTAGCAACTCTAACTTCAAGTTGTCAACTCCAACACCCTATGTCCTGCTCCAAGACTCTGCTTCTTCTTTGCTTCACCTATCATCGATCACAATATTTTCATCAAAGCTTTGCCATTCCATGAATTATTACAAGATATTTCATTCATTTAAAAGCAATAGAATATTCTTAATACATTTTCCTTTGTCAATACTTATTGCATCTCATAACTTCTTGTATTTTCATGAAATAATCACAATTTCAACTAATGCTTGATGAACTAATGTATGCAGAGATATTTCATAAATTCACGTGTTTATTGACTACAATTGTATGAAACTAAACTAGAAACTAATAAAATAATAAGTAAAAACTACCAATGATGCACATGCATCATGCAATTTCCTTTTTTATCTTGGATTCTAGCTTGCTTCCATTGTAAGTATTTCTTGATTTTATCTTTATTTACTACACTTGTGCTACACTTTCTTATAGTTAAAGATATTTTATCAATATATAAATATTTTTGCAATTGTGATTTCTAGTTGATGAACTTAATGATTTTTGGTTATTATATGTTTGTTTGAGTTACTATTGTTTATTTTAATCATTTATTGCTCATAGATTTAAGCATTTTTTCTAATTTTACCATGTTTTATGATCATGCCCACCAAGTGTTTGTGAAAATGTCAATTTTGATAATGAGGTAAATTTTCACTTCTTGGCTTGGAAAAAATGAGCATATGCGATACTAGAGTTGTAATGTCCAACATTTAGTGATAATTCTTGGATTGTTAGTTATTCTTATTTCCACTAATGCTAGCTTTTTACTAATTAGTAAGTTAACTAGGATTTGTGGATTAAGAACAACTATGCTCACTTGACTTACTCTTCGATGTTAAGGGTTGACTAGGTAAGATTAATCCATCATAGTTATCATAGTTGTGGTTAGGACAAGGAAAAAATTCCCTAACTCACCCCAAGCCAAGGTTACATTTATGCTTAGAATCATATTTCACTCATTTTAAAACATTACTTGTCCATATTACATAGATAGTTCTTTAATTCATTTATTGGTTTATTAATTGAAAGTTTGATTGTTCTTTTATTTCTTAATTGTTTGCTTCATTATTGAAAACCCCCTTGATTTTGGAACCAAAATTGTACGCTCGGGTCACTAGTTCCTTAGGAAGACGGCCCGAGATTCTACTCCCTGTTAATTTGGTTTGAATTGTGACATCTTTACTCTAACTTTGGTCATGGGTTACCTTGTCGGTTGGGACTATACGTGCAATATCGATCCCATTTCTTGAAGAGAATTCCTAACCGACGATCCAGGCCGTACCAACCATCTTACCATAGTTTTGAGAAAATGTCAAGAAACAAACTTAGTTTTAAACTGGAAAAAATACCATTTTATAGTACCTGAAAGAAATATTCTTGGCCATAAAATATCAAACATGGGTATAGAGGTAGCCAAGGCAAAGGTTGAGGTCATTGAAAAACTTCCTGTACCCACAAATGTAAAAGTTATTAGAAGCTTCTTAGGACATGTTGGGTTCTATAGAAAGTTCAACAAATATTTTTCAAAAATTGCCAAACCATTAAGCAATCTGTTGGTGGTTGACACACCATTGATCTTTTATAATGATTGCAAGAATACCTTTGAGGTTCTTAAAGCCAAGCTAACTACAGCACCAATAATCCACCCCTGATTGAGAACTTCTATTTGAACTTATGTGTGATGCAAGTGACCTTGCAATTGGTGCTGTTCTAGGACAAAGGAAGGATAAGTTATACCATGTGATCTATTATGCAAGTAAGGTGTTGAATGAAGCTCAAAGAAACTACACTACAATAGAAAAAGAGTTGCTAGAAGTAGTTTATGCCTTAGATAAGTTTAGGCCTTACTTGATTGCATCTAAAATAATTGTTTACACTGACCATACTACCCTCAAGTATCTTATGTCAAAGCAGGATGCTAAGCCTAGACTCATTCGATAGGTATTACTTTTACAAGAACTTGATATAGAGATAAGAGACAGGAAGGGAAGTGAAAATTAAGTTGCGGATTACTTATCAAGGCTCCTTCAAAAAATCAATCAAGACCACCCTTCATTTCCTATGAATGAAAAGTTCCCTAATGAACACCTTTTGATGATTCAACAAGCACCTTGGTTTGTAGACATTGCAAAATACAAGGTAAGAAGAATGATTCCACAAGAATACACAAAGCAACAAGTAAAAAAATTTTTAAATGATGCCAAACAATTCTTGTGGGATGGGTCCTTCTTATTCAAAAGGTGTTTGGATTGAATGATTATAAGATGTGTAGTTGAGGAGAAAACCAAGAATATCCTATGGCATTTTCATGGATCAAGCTATGGGGGGCATTTTGGTGCTGAGAGAATAGCTGCAAAAGTTCTTCAAAGTGGGTTCTACTGGCCATCAATTTTGAAGAATGCTCGAGAATTTGTGAAGCAGTGCAATGAATGTCAAAGAGTGGACAACTTAACAAAGAAAAATGAGATGCCCCAAAAATATATCCTGGAGGTGAAATTGTTTGATGTGTGGGGGATAGATTTCATGGGTCTATTTACCCCATCATATTCATACAAATACATACTTGTGGCAGTGGATTATATGTCAAAATGGGTAGAAGCAATTGCCACTACCACCAATGATGCTAATGTAGTTCTTCAATTCTTGAGAAAGAACATTTTCACCAGGTTTGAAGTGCCCAGGAGCTTAATAAGTGATGTGGGTAGTCATTTTGGTAACAAATAGAGAACTTAAGAAAACTTAAGAGAATCTTGGAGAAGACAGTTGGAACTACTAGGAAGGATTGGGCACAGAAGCTAGATGTTGCACTGTGGGCTTATAGAACAGCATTCAAAACCTCCATTGGAAGATCACCCTACCAACTGGTGTTTGAAAAGGCATGCCATCATCATGTGGAACTCAAACACAAGGCATTTTGGGCTACTAAATTCCTTAATCTTGATGCTCAAGCAGCAGGGGAGAAGAGGTTATTGCAAATCAATGAGATGGGGAAATTCAGATTGGAAGCTTGTGAGAATACTAGGATCTATAAGGAGAGGACCAAGAAATAGCATGACAAAAGAATTGCAAACAGAGTATTTGTGCCAGGGCAAAAGGTTCTCTTGTTCAACTCCAAGCTAAAGATCTTCCCCAGAAAGTTGAGATCAAAATGGACTGGTTCCTACTTGGTGACTAAGTTCTCCCCGCATGGCTATGTTGAGCTCCTAGATGATAGTTTGAAGGAAATATTCATAGTGAATGGTCATAGGGTGAAGCATTATTTGGGTGGATATTGGGACAACCAGGAAAGCATTCATGAGCTAACTTGAGTAGTAAACACAGTGGCAACGTCAAGCTAATGACGATAAAAGAGCGTTTGATGGGAGGCACCCCATCGTCATTATCCTTTGTTTATATGCTTTAGTAGTGATTAGTTAAGTTAGTAAAATATGGTTTTCAATTTTGATTCAAGAACCAAAAACAAAAGAGACCTAAGGTTTTTACAGCAAGCATGTAGCATATGATAAACACTAAATTTGGTGTATGCATAGTCAATCTATGATTGCTTCATATATAATTGAACAAGCTTAACCGTTACTTTTTCCTTTCATTCTTAAAGCACATAATCAGAGACTAAGTATTGTGTCCATACATGATACATGTAGAAAAATTAGAGTCACATTTTGGTCTTGAAAATGCATAAAAATAATAATTCTTAAGTAGTTAACATTTTAGTTTTAAAATTTGTTTTACAAATTTGTTTTTCCGCCTCTAACAAAGAAAAAATTTGAATTTTTGAAGGAAGAATCTAAGGAAAGTATTGATTGGAAATTTGGTCTCCAAGCTAGAGAAGGGTTCGGTCATGTTGAAGGCAACACTAGTCACATGTGTGCCTTGATTCTCGTTCAAATGGGAAAGCACACTTGGCATGCATTGGTGGTACACAAAATCGTGATACACAACCTCATGCAGCTGACCAGCAAGTGCACTGGGTCATCCAAGTAATACCTTACGTGAGTAAGGGTCGATCCCACGGAGATTGTCGACTTGAAGCAAGCTATGGTCATCTTGTAAATCTCAGTCAGGCGGATTCAAATGGTTATGAGGATTTGATAATTAAAAAGTGAAATAGAAATACTTATGCAATTCATTGGTGGGAATTTGATGCCAGGGCATCTTGGCCAGTTTCACTGACCTTTTCTTTACTGTTTTAGGGTATTTTCATGCATTTTCTTAGTAAAGAAGCAAGTTTTAGATGAAAATACACTTACACCTTGATTCAAGCAACTATTGTGAACTTTACATGATTTCATGAGGATTAGGCAAGAATTTAATGATATAATTGATGATGCATAATCTCATGACTTGGAACAGAGCTTTGATGCACTTTAATTGCTTGATTTCAGGACAAAGGAAGCAAGAAGGAACCACGTTAGCAGCCACGTTAATCTAATTAACGTGACCACTAACGTGGAATGGGGACAAGCTTGTAGCATTAATGGAAAAAGTGATCGCCAATAACGCCTTCGAAGCCATCATAGCCCACGTTAGTTGCCACGTTAACTACATTAACGTGGTAGCTAACGTAGAGGAGGAAGAGGAGCTCCAACATTAATGGTAAAAGTGATTGTCACTAACGTTCCACAAAGGCACAATGAAGCCACGTTAAGAGTCACGTTAATCCAATTAACGTGAACTCTAACGTGGGATGAAGAACAAATCACCAATGTTAGTGACACTCACCTTTGTCACTAACGTTGGACCATCCCAAGAGTGCCCACGTTAGTGGTCATGTTAAGACCACTAACGTGAGAGATAACGTGGAGCTAAGCATGATAAGCCAACGTTAGTGACATTCACCTTTGTCACTAATGTTAGAGATGGCAATCACTACCACGTTAATCTAATTAATGTGAACTCTAACGTGGGAAGGAGGGGTGTTTGGAGTGTTAGTGACAAAGGTAAGTGTCACTAACACTCTCAAAGCTTAGGCATGCCCACGTTAGGAGTCACGTTAGTTATACTAACGTGAATTCTAACATAGGAAAAGGGGGCACAAGGAAACATTATTGTAAAAGGTGATTCCCAATAACGTTTACGAAGGACCAAGAGGCAACGTTAGTGGTCACGTTAGTGGCACTAACGTTGAAGTTAACGTTGATCATTTTGGGTTGGAACGTTAGTGGAAAAGGTGATTGTCACTAACGTTCTCGAACCCACATCCTCACTTAACGTTAACGCCACTAACGTCCTAACTAACGCCCATGCCAAACTCACACTTTTCTGCAAACAAAGCTGAGCCCACTGAAGATTGTAACTGCTTCAACTCAAGATCAAAGGCCCATATCCAAGACTTGAAGAACTCAATAGAAGATCAAGAAGAGTAGTATATATAGGAGTAGTTTTGAACTATAGAAAAGCTTGGCACTTTTGGAGAACTACACTCCGTATATTTACTTTCTCCATTTTCTAGTTTGGAAAGCATGTACTCTTTCCTACCATTTTCCATTTCCAGAGCCATGAACAACTAATCCCCTCTCATTGGGTTAGGGAGCTCTGTTGTAATTTGATGGATCATGTAACACCCTAATATTCAAATCCTTATGCTCGAGTCATAAGTCAATGATATTATGGTGGTACGACTCTCAGGTGGATTTTTAATATATAAATATAGGTAATTTCGAAAGGAGCATTAATCGAGAAGCCTGAAAAGAGTAGAAATAAAATCGCGAAGATGTATCACTCACGTTTCGACAACGAAAAGATAAAACGTGAAGCCGAAAGCGATATACGGACAAGGCATAAAGGAGATTAAGAGATAGATAACAGATAGATATATATAACTTAAGTAAATAGCCACTAGTCATGACCCGCGAAGTTTAGGCCGGCTAGGGTACAGTATGAAAGTAGTTGACAACAGTATATCCTAATCTCTCCCATAGAAAACACGAGAGCCTCTATAGGAATGAGAACCACAGCTCACTTCTGAGCACCTGGACCTGTATCTGAAAAACAAGAGATATATATGGAATGAGAACTCTGGGCCCATGGGTTCCCAGTACGGTAAAAGTGCCAAATAAATACAATGCACTGCAATAAAAACTCACTAAGCATCCTAAACTTCTTCAACAATTATCCAGGATCCCAAAACATACATTCGTTCAGTTTGAAAGCAATCATCATTGTTATCAAATCTCAAACATTAACCTGGAGCAAGTGGGACGAACCACAACCCTTACTACTACCCAGGTATGAGAGCTACATTCATTCAAAACTCCATAATTAAACTCATTTATCATAAACATCCTTTTCCGTCTCATACCCGGAGCAAGTGGACAACGCCACTGCCTACTACCTGGGGTCACACGTCACATTTCAAAATTTTCCATTATTATCCATTTAACACATTCATTCATCAATCATATATGCATGTATACTCAGCCATAATCAGTAATGGCTTTGCCTTAACCCAATAATAACTCAGCCATCCGGCTCATGGTTCAATCAAGAACCAGCTATTTATCAATAAATATAGCCCTTCGGCTCATGGCATACACGGTACTTCCACCGTCATCCTCCATATCTCATATAATCATCTTTGACCATCATTGATCATAACTTTTTCCTTTGCTTCACTCGCAAGTTACCACATCCCCTAACTCCTTTCTCATTGCTAGGCATATCATAATGATTTAATACATAAGGGGTGAGATCGGAGGCTTAAAAGTATGAGATTTGGCTTTTAAAACTCAAAAATCAACTTTGGGATGAAAACAGGGCCACGCGTACGCGTACTCCACGCGCACGCGTGGATGGCCACAAAACTCATCGGCGCGTATGCGTCATGCACGCTAACGCGTGGATTGAAAAATACCCAAGCGACGCGCACGCGTCCACCACGCAAACACGTGGGTGCTCTCGTGCCCCAGGCACAAAATAGGCACAGTTCAGGCACAACCCTCTGGAAAATGGCTGGGCATTGGGTGCAGCACATCGGCGCGCCCGTGCACACCACGCGCACGCGTGTATGGCGTTTTCTGAAAGAACGGCGCGTATGCGCCAAGTGCACCTACACGCGAGGGGCCATTCTGCTAAAAATTTTCTAAGTTAAAAGCTGCAGAATTCACAGATTCAACCCCAATCTTCCAACGGACATAACTTTCTCATTTTAAATCGTTTTTCACCCGTTCTACGAACGGCATGGACATCCCGGATCCAATTTCATTTCTAAACAGATTTGTCACAAAACAGAGATCTGTAGTCCAAGTTATGTCCCGTCAAAGTATGCCCAAAAACTATGTTTTTCATACAAAACCACAAAGTGCCATTTTCAAAACAAGCCATTTTCAACTCTTTTCAAAATCAACCGAAACATGCCAATTTCAACCCTTTTTGAAACCAATCAAAATATACCAAAATCAACATCAAGCCTCCTCAACTCATACATTAACACTTTACCACGATTCACAAAACCGCCATATAACCATTTTTACCCATTTCAAACAAATGGCTAAATTACAAACATATCAACATGTCATACATCCTTCCTCATCCCAATTTCCAACAATACTATTTCCAATCAACCATCATTATACATAATCAATATCATACTCACTATCACGTGGTTTCACCCCCAAATCAACCTTAATCGTTCCTCAAGCATATATCACAACATACATATCTCTCATGCATTATCATACCATGAAGGCATCAATAATCATACTCACATATATGACCACATAATATATCTCAACCAAAATCAAACATACCTCATCTATACAATTTCACCCAAAATTACCAATTTTCACACTTCAACTCCTCAAACCTCATTATTCAATAACCAACCCAATCATTCATATATTCATTATCTGAAATTCATCCAATCACTTGTGTCATCATACAATGTACACATCAACTTACCTTCCTTACCTCTTTCTGGCCTCCGGCCCAAAATTCACGGCCTCTGGCCCAATTTCACAATTTAAATGCATAAACCACAAATTAATACTCATTACCCAATACATCAAATTTTCAATACACCAAGCATACAAGGCCACACAATTCTCAACCCAATCATCAATTCACATTACATACCAACTATGCATATTAGCACCAACCATTTACACAATCCAAACTTAATCCTAGGGGCATCTAGCCTAGGAATTCTCATCATACCACACGGTACTTAAATGAAACTTAAACCGTACCTCTTGTAGCCAAACCAATTAAGCCTCTTCTTTGGAAGTCTCCACCAACCCTAGTTCCAAGCCTCACCAAAGCTCCTCAAGCAACATCAATCTCCCAATTGTGCACCAAAATCATCAAATACACTAACATAACCAATATCACATACATACATCAACCTAGGGCTCATAAAAGTGACAAATCACAAGGGTTGGAGGGTTTCTTACCTTAACCCACTGAAGTTTGTGATGAATATCACCCATGGCTCATACTAGAGCACTCCTAAACAACCAAAATCACAAGGTTTCCTCAAAACCCAAACCAAATTCGAATTTGAAGAGGAAAATGAAAACTGGGCAGAGGACAGTGGATTACTCACCACAAACCTTAGGTATAATTGTAGAGAATGAGAAGAGTGACGTGTGACCACAAACGGCTCGTCAATCGGAGCTCCGTAGCTCAAGTTATGGTGGTTTGAAGATCAAAGAGAGTTAGGTTTTCTCTCTTCTCTTTTCTCTTCTCAATTCAGCGCCCAACACCCCTTCTTTAGGGAAAAATGAGCTGAAATGCTCATAACTAATATTTATATATGTTGGGTCTTGGCCCCACCTAGGCCCAGTTCACTTATTTTTGTCCGTTGGCCCAATTTTGGACCAAAACCTTTAAGATTAGCGCTCTAAATCGCACTTCAAATATTTCTACCTCCCCTAATTATAATTTCTCATTTCTTAATCTTATTTACTCATAATCAATTTTCTCAGCTGCAGTACCAGACAGATCTCAGCCGGTACTACCGGTCAAAATTTCATGGCGTGCTTTTATGCAGAAAACTATGTTTTCCGACTAGGAAAAATTCACTGAATCCAAATATCATATTTAAATCATCAAATTCCAATTGCCAAATCTTCCAACCATATTCGCTCCTACTTAACTTATTATTCAATTAATTTCGGTTAGACTGGGTATTATAGATCAATTATAGTTTTCATTCTTCTTCCTCTTTCTTTTCTCTTGATTTACTAGAAAGATTTCAATCTTAATTCAATTGGTTAGTTGTCTTGGAAAAGAAACTCTCCATAATTGGATCTCCTCTGAGCCTTGGAAAAGGGATGAGGAGATCATGCTAGAAATGCTTTCTCATGTTGGACCAAATTGGGGTTTGGACTGATATAGAGACATGTAATCCTCCCAACACTTTGATTTGAAAATACATGTGGTATAACCAGTGACCATACTTTATCTCTTCCCATGAGCAATTAAATCAAAGAATTGGGCAATTGTTCCAGTTTAGAGAGATTGGATTGCGAAGGAATTGGGGTCCAATCGCTTAAGATTGCCAAGGAAATCAATGAATGCATTGATTGAGGAAGAGATGAGAATGAACTTGATCCGGAGAATACAACATCTCCTAAGCCGAATGAATCCCCCATCTCTGATCTTACCCATTCTCTTTACTTTCTGCCATTTATTTTCATGTTCATCTCCCTAAATCTCCATTTAAGATTCTGTATTTAATTTCTGCACTTTACTTTCCCGCCATTTAATTTTCTGCAATTCTTAACTCAATTTTTGTTTAGCTCAACTAGCACATTCTTCCAATTAAAGTTGCTTGACCAATCAATCCCTGTGGAATTCGACCTCACTTTATTGTGAGTTTTTACTTGACGACAATTCGGTATACTTGCCGAAGGAAAATTTTTTGAGAGACAAGTTTTCGTGCATCAAGTTTATGGCGCCGTTGCCGGGGAATGATTAAGTTGGAAGTTCACTATATTGAGTATTTTCTTTTTATTATTTAATTTGCCTGGTCATTTGTTCTTAGTTTCAATTAATTTTCTCCCTCATCCCCTATCCCCTCGTTGTTTTCTTTTTCTTTGAATTTACTTACAATTCTGCTCACTAACTCACTAACTGTTTGATAATTTGCACCACTCATACTAACAATCACTCTAACAAGAATAATCACTTCATTTTATTTCTTGCTGTGTGCTCTGTTAGTTGTATGACAGGGAGAAGAAGCGAAGCTTCAACTTCCTTTGATTCCGAACCTGAGAGGATCCTCCGTAGATTAAGGAGGGAAGCAAGAGGGAAAAGAGTTGTTGGTGCTGAGAAAGAAGAAGAGTACTTTGAAACAAACATAGAAGAGAACTTGGAAAACAACCATGCAGAAGAAGCTCACAACCATGCCAGAGAAGGCCCTATGAAACATGCTGGGCAAGACAGGAGAGTTCTAGGCTCTTACATCAATCCAAATCCAGAAAATTATGGAAGTAGCATCCAAAAGCCCACCATACATTCCAACAACTTTGAATTAAAACCCCAACTTATCACCCTTGTTCAGAATAACTGCTCATTTAGAGGAAGTGCCCAAGAAGACCCCAATCAACATCTAACCACCTTCCTAAGAATATGTGACACTGTGAAGTCTAATGCTGTTCATCCAGATGTCTATAGACTGCTTTTGTTCCCTTTCTCACTCAAGGACAAAGCATCTAAATGGTTGGAATCCTTTCTGAAGGAGAGCTTAACAAATTGGGAAGATGTGGTGAACAAATTTTTGGCAAGATTCTACCCTCCTCAAAGAATTAATAGGCTGAGAGCTGAGGTACAAACTTTCAGGCAACAAGATGGTGAAACTCTTTATGAGGCATTGGAGAGGTTTAAGGACTTAACAAGAAGGTGCCCACCTGACATGTTCAATGAATGGGTTCAACTGCACATTTTCTATGAAGGTCTTTCTTATGAGTCAAAGACGGCCGTAGACCATTCATCAGAGGGCTCTCTAAACATGAAGAAAACCATTGAAGAAGCCATAGATGTCATTGAGACTGTCGCTGAGAATGACTACTTCTATGCTTCTGAAAGGAGTAACACTCGAGGAGTAATGGAGCTGAACCACATGGATGGATTGCTGGCTCAAAATAAGATGA
The DNA here is from genome assembly GCF_003086295.3 of Arachis hypogaea. NCBI lineage: Eukaryota > Viridiplantae > Streptophyta > Magnoliopsida > Fabales > Fabaceae > Arachis > Arachis hypogaea. Next base: position 81,894,266 of record NC_092044.1, on the reverse strand, counting down.
TCACCAAGCAGCTAGCAGATCTTACCAAGAAGGTGGAAGAAAACCAAGTTGCAGCAGTCATTACTTTATCACCAGCTCAAGAAGGAGTGATTGTAGGAGAAGAAGGTGACTGGGAACAAGCCAACTATGTTGGAAACTTGCCCAGACAGACCCATGATCCATACTCCAAAACTTACAATTCTGGTTGGAGAAGCCACCCTAATTTTGGGTGGGGAAACCAACAAAATCAAGGCCAAGACCAGAGACACCACAACCATAATTCCAACAACAATGCAACTCATCAACATACCTCACAGAGATCCTATCAACACCCACCTAATCACCCTTCTCAACCACCTAACCTCAACCCACCACCACTAACCGAGGATAGACTCTTCAGAATTGAGACTCTACTTGAAGACATATGTAAAGAAGTCTAAGACAATAGAGTGTTCAAGGATGAAGTGCAAACCAATATCAAAAACTAGGGGGACACCATCAAGAGGCTGGAGTCCCAAGTGGGGTATCTATCTCAACAGTTTCCCAAACCCACTGATAGTTTCCCAAGTGACACAGAGAAGAACACAAGAGGAGAAACAAAGAAAGTAAGGTGGGAAGAATGTAAGATGATCATTATAAATGATGAGAGGAGTGTGAAGGAAGTGCACACACAAACAGAACATCTCCAAGACATTCCAAGGGAAAAGCATGAAGAAGGCAACCACGTATCCTATCCCACACACAAGGAGGAGCTAAAGGAAGGAAAGACCCTGAACCCATATGCACCCTTTCCCCAAAGGCTCAAAGGTGGTGTAGTAAGGAGAATGTATTCAAGGTTCCTCGACATGTTCGCATCCCTTGATGTAAATATACCATTCATTAAGGCCCTCCAGCAGATGCCCTCCTACATCAAGTACATAAAGGAGCTGCTGGCCAAAAAGAGTTCACTGAAGGGTGGGCAAAAAATAGTGATGAACAAGGAGTGCAGTGCTCTCATTCAAACAAAACCACCTACAAAGAAGAAAGAACCAGGGAGGTTTCACATTCTCTGTGCTATAGGAGAGACAATGATTGATAAGGGTCTCTGTGACCTGGGAGCAAGTATCAACCTGATGCCTCTATCCCTCATGAAAAAGTATCAAATCAATGAGTTGACACCCACAGACGTGATCATCAAATTGGCTGACAAAACTCAAAAACAGGCGATAGGAGTGGTTAAAAACGTGTTAGTAAAGGTTGGAACTACTTCCTCCCCACAGACTTTGTGATCTTGGAGATGGAAGAAAATCACATCCATCCCATCATCCTAGGGAGGCCATTCTTAGCCACAGCCAGGGCGCTTATAGATGTGGAGCGAGGAGAGCTAGCATTGAGGATATACGATGAACAGCTCACTTTCAACATATTCAAACCCTCACAAGAAGCAGATCAGGATAACAAAAAGTCAAAGGTAGAGCACAATGAGGAGCTGATGGAAGAGCCAAACAAGGGAGCACAAGCACCACACCTAAGAACTCCTATGGTTAACAAGCAATGTGGTCAGAAGGAACAACAACCAAGTGTGACCCAAGAGGAGCTAGACTAACCAGAGTCATATGAGACAAGCAACAAAACCCTCCTGAAAGAAGGAACCACAAGGAGCAAAGTAACATCAAGGCAAACAAAGAAGAAGGCCCCAAGGGGATGGAGGAACAAGAAGATTCCTATAGAGGGTCTCTCTCTGGGAGATGAAGTGGTCTCTGCTTATCTTTCACTCATCCCACCTCATCTCCCCACCATCCCATCTCAGCTACCTCAAGTGTACACCATCAGCAAAATTCTGTCCATAGAACATGTGGAACTTCTCAACAAAGCCAATGGAAACATATTCACTACAAAGGGGGAAGATTTGAAACAATACCAACCACCTTGACAAAGGCCAAATGTCAAGCTAATGACGCTAAAGAAGCGCTTCACGGGAGGCAACCCATGTTCTATACCCTTTCCTTTTAATCTTTAATAAGTAGTTAATAAAGCAAAGTTCATGGATTTAAAATCAACTTTGACAAACACCTATAAAAATCTCTACATGCAGCATATGGTAAATGATAAGTTTGGTGTTCAAGGCACATTAAGAGGGCTTGAACACAACCCATATTATGTTAATTTTAGAATTCTAATCAAATCTTGTTGCACCATATGATCACAAACTAAGTTTGGTGCCACCAACGTTGCATGCATGGGCATTTGATTGGTCGGTTGGTTTGCATTCATGAATGGCTCTTAGTTAGTCAAAAGCAAAATAAAAATGGGAGGGTAGCTAGCCTCCGAAAGTTTTTTTTCGTTCACTGCCACAATTCAAAATAATCTCTCTCTCCTTTTGTTTTGCAAGGAATTTGAAAGGAATATTGGAGGAACTTGATGGGACAACCAATTGAAGGGGGGATTCGGCCACTTCACCTACGGAACTACACACTTGTCTTCAAGGGGAGTAAGTTGGGAAATGTTGCCATGCAACATTGGGAGTAGGATAGCCTTGGGGACCGAACCAAGACCCTCATAAAAGAAGTGATCATTGTGACCATCCAATGCCAAACTCCAGCCGTTCACCATTAAGCCATGCCATCAATCCACACCCTTCAATCACCTATCATCTTCCTATATAAATCACCACTACTCTACACCTTGTCATACGCAATTCTCATCCCAATCCATCTCTTTTCCTTCTCTCAAACACACACACTCAACCTCTTCACACACTAAGTCTCAACCCATGGCATCGTCGAGCTTGAAAAGAAGAAAAGGAAAGGAGCCTATGGAGCAGCCTCCTTTTGACGAGAGGAAATTTAGAACCTTTTACCATGCATTACAATTTGGGTGGATGGCTGAGAAAGAAATCATATATGAGCTAGGCTTCCAAGTCACGAAAACTGAGTGCCCAAAATCGTAGAGGAAGTGGAAAAGAGAAGATGGGAGCTCCTCACTGATCCGGTCACAAAAGTAAACGCCAATCTTGTAAGAGAGTTCTATGCAAACACGGTCAGATATGATAAGTCAGATGAATCCTATACAAGCTTCGTAAGAGGGATGACAGTGGATTTTAGTCCCATGAACATCATGAGGGTGCTAAAGCTACAAATCATACCATTCGCAGAAGAGAGCTATCAATCAAGGATAGATAGTAGTCCCAACTATGACCAGATTGTGGGAGATATTTGCATACCAGGAGTGGATTGGGAAAGAGATCCTCATAAGAAACCCAGGTTTATAAAAAGAAGAGACCTCCTTCCTGAGGCTAAGGGGTGGTTCGAAATTGTAAGGAAATCCATCCTCCCAGCCGGAAACAACTCAGAAGTAAACCTTAAGAGGGCAACAATGGTACAATGCATAATGAAGGGAGGAGAAATCAAGGTTCATGAACTCATAGCCCAAGGTATCCGGAAGTTCGCTGAGAAAAGTGATTTTGGAGGAAGGTTAGGCTACCCCAGCACCATTCTACGTCTTTGCACAAAGGCTGGGGTGGTATTCGAAGATGGAAACCCCGAGTGGATAAAAGTCGGCATCCCCATTACTCTTCGACGGATGCATGCCGCTGCACCTCCCCTACCTCAACGAAGACTAAGAAAGAGGCCAGCCGATCAAGTAAAAGAAACACAAAACCCACAGGAGCAAGCCCCAGCCACCTTAGACATGCACCAATTACAAGAAGCTATTGATACACTGTCTAAGCAATACATGGAGAATCAAGGGGCACAGAAGGAGCTTCAAATGCAAATAATGGACCGCCAAGAAGAATCACTCTCTAGATGGATGAATCAATAAGGAGAGTGACAAAAACAATTGATAGAGCAGCAATTGGAACAAGGGAGACAGTGGAGTGAATCCTTCCATAACTTGAACCAAAAGCAAGATCAATAACAAGAAGCCATCCAAAAGCTAATCAACATCCAAGCACATCAAGGTGCACACATTCATGAGATGTATCGAAATCAAAGAGAACAGGCAGATCTTTTTGATATATACAGAGCTTTTTCGGAAGGAGTTTATATGAGTGAGACTGGATATCATGTAAACACCTAAGCCAGGCTCGGGTACTTAGTCAGAAAACTACCTGTATTGCACACTGGGATCATAATATATGAGGACGTAGAGGATGAATTAGCACGAGTGGAACGAGAAAGAGCCGAAAAGAGTCATGAATCAATAAGGAAGGCACTGGAAGATTGGAAAAAGGCCAGAATGAATCGGATGCAAGGAAGTGCAAGTGGACATCAAGAAGGATCCCAAGACAAAGGAAACAAAGGGACATGAGCATTCCAATAAGTGAAAGGTGATGGAGTTCTTTCTTAGTTCTATCCTTTTTTCAAGCTTTAAATAAGGAAAATCATGTATAAAATAGAACATGCCTCCATAGTAGCTTAGGAATTTTCAATTCTGTCTTTAAGATTTCGTTGTTTAGGTTTAAGTGTGTTGGTCTAGGCCCTAGCTTCCATTTTCATCTTGCTTATATGTATGCTTGTCCCCTTAAGTCAATCAAAAAGAAGATATTATGAAAAGCAAGAGTGGAGTCATCTGGTAAAGTAAATTCTGAATGTTTGTGGTATGGTGATTAATTAGATAAGTTGGTTCACCAACAAAGTATATAGGCAACTATATTCTCTAAACCACATGCTTGAAAAACATTCTATGAGACTAACAAAAAAAATAAGATCCTAATAAGAAAAGAGAAAAAGCAATAAGAGTTGAAAAGGAAAGAAAAACAATAAGAGATAATGCTAGGTACCAAGGGTTTGAATATTGAGGCATGTGTCTGTGGTGTTCATGTGCAAGGGATATGCTTGGATGAATAAGCTCTTAGGGGTGCCATATCACTTGGTAACTTGGGTTAACTAATCCGGGATTACCAGCTGAAAGTCCACTATCAAGAGTAACCTTTGCTACAAAGCACTTAGTAACCTAAAGAGGTGCTGGACACCAAGGTCTCAAGAAAGAAAAATAACAAACCATGTGCCTGTGGTGTGTATGTATAGGGGAAAGAGACTTGAGGGAGTAAGTCCTTAGGGGTGTCCTAACACCTAGCACCTTGAACCAACTGGTTCGGGAGTGTTGGCTGAAAGCTTATCATAAAAAGTTGCCCTCTTACAGAGCACTTAGCCTAAAAAGAATGCAATAAAACCAGGAAAAGAAGGGATGATCAACAATTAGGAAGTCTCAAAGGATGCAATCAAGTGAGTGTTCAAGGGCATGATAAATGCCTAAAAACCAGTGAAAGAATGAACCTAAGTTGCTATGCATGAAACCTCATAACCCAGAAATTTGACTTCTATAATGATTACTTGTTTATCTTGTTCTTTCATTCATTTTTTCCCATGTTTCAGTACTTGCTTAGGGACAAGCAAGCTTTAAGTTTGGTGTTGTGATGCCAGGGCATCTTGGCCAGTTTCACTGACCTTTTCTTTACTGTTTTAGGGTAGTTTCATGCATTTTCTTAGTAAATAAGCAAGTTTTAGATGAAAATACACTTACACCTTGATTCAAGCAATTATTGTGAACTTTACATGATTTCATGAGGATTAGGCAAGAATTTAATGATATAATTGATGATGCATAATCTCATGACTTGGAACAGAGCTTTGATGCACTCTAATTGCTTGATTTCAGGACAAATGAAGCAAGAAAAAACCACGTTAGCAGCCACGTTAATCTAATTAACATGACCACTAACGTGGAATGGGGACAAGCTTGTAGCATTAATGGAAAAAGTGATCGCCAATAATGCCTTCGAAGCCATCATAGCCCACGTTAGTTGCCACGTTAACTACATTAACGTGGTAGCTAACGTAGAGGAGGAAGGGGAGCTCCAACTTTAGTGGTAAAAGTGATTGCCACTAACATTCCACAAAGGCACAATGTAGCCACATTAAGAGTCACGTTAATCCAATTAACGTGAACTCTAACGTCGGATGAAGAACCAATCACCAACATTAGTGACACTCACCTTTGTCACTAACGTTGGACCAACCCAAGAGTGCCCACATTAGTGGTCACGTTAAGACCACTAACGTGAGAGATAACATGGAGCTAAGCATGATAAGCCAACATTAGTGACACTCACCTTTGTCATTAACGTTGGAGATGGCAATCACTACCACGTTAGTGGCCACGTTAATCTAATTAACGTGAACTCTAATGTGGGAAGGAGGGGCGTTTGGAGCGTTAGTGACAAAGGTAAGTGTCACTAACACTCTCGAAGCTTAGGCATGCCCACATTAGGAGTCACGTTAGTTATACTAACGTGAACTCTAATGTAGGGAAAGGGAGGCACAAGGCAACATTATTGGAAAAGGTGATTCCCAATAACGTTTGCGAAGGACCAAGTGGCAACGTTACTGGTCACGTTAGTGCCACTAATGTTGAAGTTAACGTTGATCATTTTGGGTTGGAACGTTAGTGGAAAAGGTAATTGTCACTAACGTTCTCGAACCCACATCCTCACTTAACGTTAACACCACTAATGTCCTAACTAACGCCCATGCCTAACTCAGACTTTTCTGCAAACAAACTTGAGCCCACTGAAGATTGTAACTGCTTCAACTCAAGATCAAAGGCCCATATCCAAGACTTGAAGAACTCACTAGAAGATCAAGAAGAGTAGTATATATAGGAGTAGTTTTGAACTATAGAGAAGCTTGGCACTTTTGGAGAACTACACTCTGTATATTTACTTTCTCCATTTTCTAGTTTGGAAAGCATGTACTCTTTCCTACCATTTTCCATTTCCAGAGCCATGAACAACTAAACCCCTCTCATTGGGTTAGGGAGCTCTGTTGTAATTTGATGGATCAATTATAGTTTTCATTCTTCTTCCTCTTTCTTTTCTCTTGTTTTACTAGAAAGCTTTCAATCTTAATTCAATTGGTTAGTTATCTTGGAAAAGAAACTCTCCATAATTTGATCTCCTCTAAGCCTTGGAAAAAGGATGAGGATATCATGCTAGAAATGCTTTCTCATGTTGGACCAAATTGGAGTTTGGACGGATATAGTGACATGTAATCCTCCCAACACTTTGATTTGGAAATACATGTGGTATAATCAGTGACCATACTTCATCTCTTCCCATGAGCAATTAAATCAAGAAATTGGGCAATTGTTCAAGCTTAGAGAGATTGGATTACCAACGAATTGGGATCCAATCACTTATGATTGCCAAGGAAATCAATGAATGCATTGATTGAGGAATAGATGAGAATGAACTTGATCTAGAGAATGCAACATCTCCTAAGCCCAATGAATCCCCCATCTCTGATCTTACCCATTCTCTTTACTTTTTGCCATTTATTTTCATGTTCATCTCCCCAAATCCCCATTTAAGATTCTGCAATTTAATTTCTGCACTTTATTTTCCCGCCATTTAATTTTCTACAATTCTCAACTCAATTTCTGTTTAGCTCAACTAGCACATTCTTCCGATTAAAGTTGCTTGACCAATCAATCCTTGTGGGATTCGACCTCACTATATTGTGAGTTTTTACGTGACGACAATTTGGTATACTTGCCGAAGGAAAATTTGTTGAGAGACAAGTTTTTGTGCATCAGAATTTCGGATAAGCATATGAAGATGCTTTGTTCCCTCTGAGCCTCTGCTTTCCTATTGCCTTCAACCAATCATTCATACTCCTTTTCATGGTCAGTTGTATGTAGGTGGATCACCATTGTCAATGGCTACCATCCATCCTCTCAGAGAAAATGGTCGGGCTACGAGTAACGTAGGGCTAATCATCTGTCAGTTCTCGATCATGTCGGAATAAGATCCATTGATCCTTTTACACACTGTCACTGCGCCCAACACTCGAGAGTTTGAAGCTCGTCACAGTCATCCCATCTCAGATCCTACTTGGAATACCACAGACAAGGTTTAGACTTTCTGGATCTCAATAATGCTGCCAATTGATTCTAGCTTATACCACGAAGACTCTGATCGCACGGAATGGAAGCTCTGTTGTCAGGAGAGGCAACCATGCATCATGAACCAGGAGGCCAAGAGATACACACTGAAGCTCTCGCAGATAGAATGGAAGTGGTTGTCAAGCACGCGTTCATAAGGGAGGATGATGATGAGTGTCACGGATCATCACATCCATCAGATTGAAGTACGAGTGAATATCTTAGAACAAGAATAAGCGTGAATTGAATAGAAGAACAATAGTACTTTGCATTAATTCATGAGGAACAGCAGAGCTCCACACCTTAGTCTATGGTGTGTAAAAACTCCACCATTGAAAATACACAAGAACAAAGTCTAGACATGGCCGAATGGCTATGCCTCCCAAATAACATGAAACAATCACAAAGGGTTCAAAGACCTGATCCCAAGATCAAAGATGATCAAAGGATGAAAATACAATAGTAAAAGGTCCTATTTATAGTGAACTAGTAACCTAGGGTTTACAGAAATAAGTAAATAATGCATAAATCCACTTCCGGGGCCCACTTGGTGTGTGCTTGGGCTGAGCTTTGAAGCTTTGACGTAGATAGGCTTTTCTTGGAGTTAAACATCAGCTTTGGTGCCAGTTTGGGCGTTTAACTCCAGCTTTTATGCCAGTTCTGGCATTTAACGCCAGAAAAGGGTCTCTGACCAGCGTTTTGTCACCAATTTGGGCCATCAAATCTCGGGCAAAGTATAGACTATTAAACATTGCTGGAAAGCCCAAGATGTCTACTTTCCAACGCAATTAAGAGCGCACCAATTGGGTTTCTCTAGCTCCAGAAAATCTACTACGAGTGCAGGGAGGTCAGAATCCAACAACATCTTCAGTCCTTTTTCAGCCTCTGAATCAGATTTTTGTTCATGTCCTTCAATTTCAGCCAGAAAATACCTGAAATCATAGAAAAACACACAAACTCATAGTAAAGTCCAGAAATGTGATTTTTGCATAAAACTAATAAAAGTATACAAAAAACTAACTAAATCATACTAAAAACTACCTAAAAATAATGCCAAAAAGCATATAAATTATCTGCTCATCACAACACCAAACTAAAATTGTTGCTTGTCCCCAAGCAACTGAAAACAAAATAGAATAAAAAGAAGAGAATATACAATGAATCTCACCATATCAATGAAACTTAGTCCCAATTAGATGAGTGGGGCTAGTAGCTTTTTACTTCTGAACAGTTTTGGCATCTCACTTTATCCTTTGAAATTCAGAATGATTGGCATCTATAGGAACTCATAATTTTAGATAGTGTTATTGATTCCCTTAGTTCAGTATGTTGATTCTTGAACACAGCTACTTTATGCGTCTTGGCCGTGCCCCTAAGCACTTTGTTTTCCAGTATTACCACTGGATCATGAATGCCACAGACACATAACTAGGTGAACCTTGTCAGATTGTGACTTAGCTTTGCTAAAGTTCCCAGTTAGAGGTGTCCAGAGTTCTTAAGCACACTCTTTCTACTTTGGATTACGACTTTAACCACTCAGTCTCAAGCTCTTCACTTGGACCTTCATGACATAATCACATGGTTAGGGACAGCTTGATTTACCCGCTTAGGCTAGAATTTTATTCCTTTGGGCCCTCCTATCCATTAATGCTCAAAGCCTTGGATCCCTTTTACCCTTGACTTTTGGTTTAAAGGGCTATTGACTTTTTCTGCTTGCTTTTTCTTTTTTTTTTTTCTCTCTTTTTCTTTTTCGCCATTTTTTCTTTCTTTTTTTTCGCAAGCTTTTTTATTCATTGCCTTTTCTTGCTTCAAGAATCAATTTCATGATTTTTCAGATATCAATAACATTTCTCTTTGTTCATCATTCTTTCAAGAGCCAACAAATTTAACATTCATAAACTTCAATATCCAAAATATGAACTGTTCAAGCATTCATTTAGAAAACAAAAAGTATTGGCACCACATCAAAATAATTAAACTAATTTCAAGATAAAATTTGAAATTCATGTACTTCTTGTTCTTTTGTAATTAGGAACATTTTTCATTTAAGAAAGGTAAAGGATTCATGGAATTATTAATAGCTTTAAGACATAGACACTAGATACTAATGATCATGTAATGAAGACACAAACATAGATAACACATCAAGCATAGAAATAAAAAAAACCGAAAAATAAGAACAAGGAAATTAAAGAACGGGTCCACCTTAGTGATGAGCGGATAATTTATATGCTTTTTGGCATTGATTTTAGGTAGTTTTTAGTAGGATCTAGCTACTTTTTGGGATGTTTTTATTAGTTTTTATGCAAAATTCACATTTCTGGACTTTACTATGAGTTTGTGTATTTTTCTATGATTTCAGATATTTTTTGTCTGAAATTGAGGGACCTGAGCAAAAATCTGATTCAGAGGCTGACAAAGGACTGCTGATGCTGTTGGATTCTGACCTCCCTGCACTCGAAGTGGATTTTTTGGAGCTACCGAATTCCAAATGGCGCGCTCTCAATTTCGTTGGAACGTAGACATCCAGGGCTTTCCAGCAATATATAATAGTCCATACTTTGCCTGGGTTTTGACGACGCAAACTGGCGTTCAAACGCCCCTTCTCTGCCCTATTCTGAAGTCAAAACGCCCAAACTGGCACCAAAGCTGGCATTTAACTCCAAGAAAAGTATCTACATGTGAGAAGCTCAATGCTCAGCCCAAACACACACCAAGTGGGCCCAAAAGCATATTTCTGCATCATTTACCTATTTTTGTAAACCCTAGTAGCTAGTCTCATTATAAATAGGACCTCTTACTATTGTATTTTCATCTTGGAATCATCTTTGGAACATTTTCCTTAGACTTGGGAGCTGTCCTCATGGCCATGCCTACCTTCATCACTTATGTATTTTCAATGGTGGAGTTTATACACACCATAGATTATGGTGTGGAGCTCTGCTGTTCCTCGAGTATTAATGCAATTACTATTGTTCTTCTATTCAATTCATGCTTATTCTTATTCTAAGATATTCACTCGCAGTTAAACCTGATGAATGTGATGATCCGTGACACTCATCATCATTCTCACATATGAACGCGTGACTGACAACCACTTCCGTTCTACCTTAGAACGAGCGTGCATCTCTTAGCCTCCATTCCGAAAGATCGGAGTCTTCGTGGTATAAGCTAGAATTATTGGTGGCCATTCCTGAGATCCAGAAAGTCTAAACCTTGTCTGTGGTATTCCGAGTAGGATTTGGGAAGGGATGACTGTGACAAGCTTCAAACTCGCAAGTGTTGGGCGTAGTGACATACGCAAAAGGATCACTGGATTCTATTCCAACATCATCGAGAACCCACAGATGATTAGCCGTGCAGTAACAGCGCATTTGGACCATTTTCACTGAGGACGGGACGTAGCCATTGACGCTGGTGAAACCCGAACATACAGCTTGCCATGGAAAGGAGTATGAAGGATTGGATGAAGGCAGTAGGAAAGCAGAGATTCAAGAGGGATGAAGCATCTCTATACACTTATCTGAAGTTCTCACCAATGAATTACATAAATATCTCTATCTTTATTTTATGTTTTATTTATCTTTTTACTTATTAAAACTCCATAACCCATTTTAATCCGCCTGACTGAGATTTACAAGGTGACCATAGCTTGCTTCAAGCCACAATCTTCGTGGGATCGACCTTTACTCACGTAAGGTATTACTTGGACGACCCAGTGCACTTGCTGGTTAGTTGTGCGGAATTGTGACGAAGTGTAATTCACGTTTGAGCATACCAAGTATATTGGTGCCATGGTTGATGATCATAATTTCGTGCACCAAGTTTTTGGCGCCGTTGCCGGGGATTGTTCGAGTTTGGACAACTGACGGTTCATCTTGTTGCTCAGATTAGGTAATTTTCTTTTTGTTTCAATCTTTATTTTCTTTTCAAAAAGTTTTCAAAAATCTTTCAAAATTTTGTCTTCTTCATCGTTTTTTCCAAAATAATTTTTGAAAAATACAAAAAAGTCATAAAATCATAAAAATCCAAAAATATTTGATGATTCTTGTTTGAATCCAGTGCCAAATTTTAAGTTTGGTGTTAATTGCATGATTTTAATTGTCTTGCAATTTTTGAAAAACATGGATAATGTTATTGATGATCTTCAAGTTGTTCTTGATGAATTTCCTTGTTTGATCTTCATGATTTATTGAATTGCACTGCATGATGTTCTACATATGCATTCCTGCATTCATATGGCCCAAACATGAGAAAGTTCTAAGTTTGGTGTCCTCCATGTTTTATTTCATTGAGAAAACTGAGTTCTTGATGTTCATCTTGATCTTCAAGATTGTTTTTGGTGTTCATCTTGACGTTCATAATGTTCTTGCATATATCTTGTGTTTTGATCCAAGAATTATATGTTTTGACTCATTTTGCTGTTTTTCAAAATTGAAAACATCTCTTCTTGAATAAAGGATTTAGCAAAATGAAAGTCCAAGAACATAAAGTAGAGGAATTACAGAGAAAAAGCTGCGCGTTCAAAACGCCCAGTGAGAAAGGAAAACTGGCGTTTAAACGCCAACCAGGGTACCTGGCTAGGCATTTAAACGCCCAAACCATGCAACAATTGGGCGTTAAACACCCAAAACATGCAGCTCCTGGGCGTTTAACGCCAGGATGACATAAGGAGAGGAATTTTGTTTTCAAATCAAATCTTTTTCAAATCTTCATAATTTTTCAAAATCAAATGTTTTTCAAATCAAATATTTTCAATCATATCTTTTTCAAACTCATATCTTTTTCAAATATATATTTTTCAAAAAAAATCAAATCTTTTTAATTTCCTTTTCAAATCTTTTTCAAAATAAATTTCAATCATATCTTTTCAAACATATCTTTTTCAAATTATATCTTTTTCAAAATCAATTTCAAAATCTTTTCTAACTTCTTATCTTTTCAAAAATTGATTTTCAAATCTTTTTCAACTAACTAATTGATTTTTATTTGTTTTACTATTTCTTATCTTTTTCAAAACCACAACCAATTTTTCAAGAATTTATTTCAAAATTTTATTCTTTTTATTTTTCGAAAATTCTTCCCCCTCTCTTATCTTTTTCTATTTAAACACTAACATTCCTCCTCCATTGTCAATTCGAACTCCATCTCTCTTTGTGTTCGAATTCTTCGTTACCTACCTCATCCTTTTATTCTTGTTTTCCTCTGACACCTCAAGGAATCTCTATACTGTGACATAGAGGATTCCATATTTTGTTTGTTTTCTTCTCTTTCATATGAGCAGGAACAAAGATAAAAGCATACTTGTTGAAGCTGATCCTGAACCTGAAAGGACTCTGAAGAGGAAGCTAAGAGCAGCTAAAGCACAAAACTCTGAAGAGGACCTTACTGAAATTTTTGAAAAGGAAACAGCAAAAGAAACAATTATAGCCGAACCAAACAACAATGCAAGGAAGATGCTTGGTGATTTTACTATACCAACTTCCAACTTTTATGGAAGAAGCATCTCAATCCCTGCCATAGGAGCAAACAATTTTGAGCTAAAGCCTCAATTAGTTTCTCTACTACAACAGAACTGCAAGTTTCATGGACTTCCATGAGAAGACCCTTATCAGTTTTTAACTGACTTCTTGCAGATCTGTGATACTGTTAAGACCAATAGAGTCGATCCTGAAGTCTACAAGCTTATGCTTTTCCCTTTTACTATAAGAGACAGAGCTAGAACATGGTTGGACTCACAACCTATAGATAGCATGGACTCTTGGGATAAGCTGGTCACGGCTTTCTTAGCTAAGTTCTTTCCTCCTCAAAAACTGAGCAAGCTTAGAGTGGATGTTCAGACCTTCAGACAAAAAGATGGTGAGTCCCTCTATGAAGCTTGGGAAAGATACAAGCAGCTGACCAAAAAGTGTCCTTCTGACATGCTTTCAGAATAGACCACATTAGATATATTCTATGATGGTCTATCTGAAGTTTCCAATATGTCACTGGACCATTCTGCAGGTGGATCTATTCACCTAAAGAAAATGCCTACAGAAGCTCAGGAACTTATTGAAATGGTCGTAAATAACCAGTTCATGTATACCTCTGAGAGGAATCCTGTGAGTAATGGGACGCCTCAAAAGAGAGGAGTTCTTGAAATTGAGGCTCTGAATGCCATACTAGCTCAGAATAAAATATTGACCCAACAAGTCAATATGATCTCTCAGAGTCTGAATGGATTGCAAAATGCATCCAACAATGCTAAAGAAGCATCTTCGGAAGAAGAAGCTTATGACCCTAAGAACCCTGCAATGGTAGAGGTGAATTACATGAGTGAAGCCTATGGCAACACCTATAATCCTTCATGGAAAATTCATCCAAATTTTTCATGGAAGGATCAACAGAAGTAAGGCTTCAATAATAACAATGGTGGAAGAAACAGGTTTAGCAATAGCAAACCTTTCCCATCATCATCTCAACAACAGACAGGGCATTTTGAGCATAATCCTTCTAGCTTAGCAAACATAGTCTCTGATCTATCTAAGGCCACTTTTAGTTTCATGACTGAAACAAGATCGTCCATTAGAAAATTGGAGGCACAAATGGGCCAGCTGAGTAAAAGGGTTACTGAAACTCCTCCTAGTACTCTCCCAAGCAATACAGAAGAGAATCCCAAAGGAGAGTGAAAGGCCATTGATATGATCAACATGGCCGAAACCTTGGGGAAGGAGGAGGACGAAAATCGCAATGAGGAAGACCTCAAGGAACGTCCACCATTCAGTAAGGAATCCCCTAATGAGGAACCAAAGGAATCTGAGGCTCATACAGAGACCATAGAGATTCCCTTGGACCTCCTTTTACTATTCATGAGCTCCGATGACTATTCATCTTCTGAAGAGGATGAAGACATTGTTGAAGGGCAAGTTGCCCAATATTTAGGAGCAATCATGAAGCTGAATGCCAAGCTATTTGGTAATGAGACTTGGAAGGAAGAGCATCCCTTGCTCACCAATGAACTGAATACATTGGTTCAGCAAAATTTACCTCAAAAGAAACAGGATCCTGGTAAATTCCTAATTCCATGTACCATAGGCACCATGACCTTTGAAAAGGCTTTGTGTGACCTGGAGTTAGGCATAAATTTAATGCCACTCTCTGTAATAGAGAAACTAGGAATCTTTGAGGTACAGGCTGCCATATTCTCATTAGAGATGGCAGACAAATCTATGACAAAGACTTATGGACTAGTAGAGGACGTGCTAGTGAAGGTTGAAAGCCCTTACTTCCCTACTGATTTTATAATCCTAGACACTAGGAGGGATGAGGATGAATCCATCATCCTTGGAAGACCCTTCCTAGCCACAGCAAGAGCTGTGATTGATGTTGACAGAAGAGAGTTGATCCTTCATGCAAATGAAGAATGCCTTGTAGTAAAGACTCAAGGTTCTCCATCTGTAACCATGGGAAGTAAGCATGAAGAGCTTCTCCCAATACAGAGTCAAACAGAGCCCCCACATTCAAACTCTAAGTTTGGTGTTGGGAGGCCACAGCCAAACACTAAGTTTGGTGTTGAGAGATCTCAACCATACTCTGAAAATCTGTGTGAGACTCCATGAGAGCTCACTGTCAAGCTATTGACATTAAAGAAGCGCTTATTGGGAGGCAACCCAATTTTATTCTATTATCTAATTTTATTTTATCTATGTTATTTTATGTTTTCTTTTAGGTTGATGATCATGTGAAGTCACAAAGACACTCATAAAAACAAAGCAGAAGTCAAAAACAACATAACTTGGAGGAAGGACTTACTGGCGTTTAAACGCCAGTAAGGGCAGCATAATGGGCGTTTAAACGCTAGAACAGGGCACCCAGACTGGCATTTAGATGCCAAAACAGGAAGGAAAGCTGGCGTTTAAACGCCAGAATAGGGCAACAAACTGGCATTTAAACGCCAGAATTGCACTCTAAGGCATTGTGAACGCCAAATTAGAGCAGGAATGTGAAATCCTTGGCCCCTCAGGATCTGTGGACCCCACAAGATCCCCACCAACCTCAACTCTCTCTCTCTCTCCCCTTCACACCTTTCTACAACACTCTCCCCCTCCATCTCCTCCATTCTCTTCTTCTTCCCCTTCTTTCCTTCTTCTTTTGCTCGAGGATGAACAAATATTTTAAGTTTGGTGTGGTAAAAGCATTGTTTTTTGTTTTTCCATAACCATTTATGGCACCTAAGGCCGGAGAAACCTTTAGAAAGAGGAAAGGGAAGACAAAAGCTTCCACATCCGAGTCATGGGAGATGGAGAGATTCATCTCAAGGGTCCATAGCTCAGTAGCAGAGAATTTGACTGCACATCAAGAGAGCCCACTCATGGACCTCAACAAGAGCATGAGGAGATCCCTCATCAAGAAATCCCTGAGATGCCTCAAGGGATACATTTTTCTCGACACAACTATTGGGAGCAACTAAGGATAGGAGCACCAAAATTACTAGGGATGGAGCAACAAAGGCAAGGAAGAGTCATAGAGGAGCTCAAGAGCACCATTGGTTCTTCAAGAGGAAGACGCCACCCTCACTAAGGTGGACTCATTCCTTAATCTCCTTGTCTACTTATTTTTCTGTTTTCGATTTTTATGCTGTATGTTCTATCTATGGTTGTGTCTTCACTACATGATCATTAGTGTCTAGTGTCTATGCCTTAAAGCCATGAATAAATGAATCCTTCACCTTTCTTAAATGAAAAATGTGCTTAATTACAAAAGAACAAGAAGTACTTTGATTTCAAATTTTATCTTGAAACTAGTTTAATTAATTTGATATGGTGGCAATACTTTTTGTTCTCTAAATGAATGCTTGAATAGTGCATATTTTCGAACTTGTTGTTTATGAATGTTAAAGTTGTTGGATCTTGAAAGAATGATGGACAAAGAGAAATGTTGTTGATAATCTGAAAAATCATGAAATTGGTTCTTGAAGCAAGAAAAAGCAGTGAAAAAAAGAAAAGAGAAAAAAAGAGAAGAAAAAAATGGCAAAAAAAAAGAAAAGAAAGAAAAAAAGAGAGAAAAAGCAAACAGAAAAATCCAATAGCCCTTAAAACTAAAAGGCAATGGTAACAAAGGATCCAAGGCTTTGAGCATTAATGGATAGGAGGGCCAAGGAAACAATATCCAGGCCGAAGCTGCTAAATCAAGCTGTCCCTAACCATGTGCTTGTGTCATGAAGGTCCAAGTGAAAAACTTGAGACTGAGTGGTTAAAGTTGTGATCCAAAGCAAAAGATTATGCTTAAGAACTCTAGACACCTCTAACTGGGGACTTTAGCAAAGCTGAGTCACAATCTGAAAAGGTTCACCCAGTTATGTGTCTGTGGCATTTATGTATCCGGTGGTAATACTGGAAAACAAAGTGCTTAGGGCCACGGCCAAGACTCATAAAGTAGCTGTGTTCAAGAATCAACGTACTGAACTAGGAGAATCAATAACACTATCTGAAATTCTGAGTTCCTATAGATGCCAATCATTCTAAATTTCAAAGGAAAAAGTGAGATGCCAAAACTGTTCAGAAGCAAAAAGCTACAAGCCCCGCTCATCTAATTAGGACTAAGTTTCATTGATACTGTGGGATTCACTGTATATTCTCTTATTTTTATCCTCTTTTGTTTTCAGTTGCTTGGGGACAAGCAACAATTTAAGTTTGGTGTTGTGATGAGCGGATAATTTATACACTTTTTGGCATTGTTTTTAGGTAGGTTTTAGTAGGATCTAGCGACTTTTTGGGATGTGTTAATTAGTTTTTATGCAAAATTCACATATCTGGACTTTACTATGAGTTTGTGTGTTTTTCTGTGATTTTAGATATTTTCTAGCTGAAATTGAGGGACCTGAGCAAGACTCTGATTCAGAGGCTGACAAAGGACTGCTGATGTTGTTGGATTCTGACCTCCCTGCACTCGAAGTGGATTTCCTGGAGCTATAGAATTGCAAATGGCACGCTCTTAATTGCATTGGAAAGTAGACATCGAGGGCTTTCTATCAATATATAATAATCCATATTTTGCCCGCGTTTTGATGACGCAAACTGGCGTTCAAACGCCCCTTCTCTGTCCTATTCTGAAGTCAAAACGTCGGAACTGGCATAAAAGTTGGAGTTAAATGTCCAATCTGGCACCAAAGCTGGCGTTTAACTCCAAGAGAAGTCTCTACACGTGTAAAGCTCAATGCTCAGCCCAAGCACACACCAAGTGGGCCCAGAAGCGGATTTCTACATCATTTACCTATTTTTGTAAACCCTAGTAGCTAGTCTCATTATAAATAGGACCTCTTACTATTGTATTTTCATCTTGGAATCATCTTTGGAACGTTTTCCTTAGACTTGGGGGCTGGCCTCAAGGCCATGCTTACCTTCATCACTTATGTATTTTCAACGATGGAGTTTCTACACACCACAGATTAAGGTGTGGAGCTCTGCTGTTCCTCGAGTATTAATGCAATTACTATTGTTCTTCTATTCAATTCATGCTTATTCTTGTTCTAAGATATTCAATCGCACTTCAACCTGATGAACGTGATGATCCGTGACACTCATCATCATTCTCACATATGAACGCGTGACTAACAACCTCTTCCGTTCTACCTTAGAACGTGCGTGTATCTCTTAGCCTTCATTCTGAAGGATCGAAGTCTTCGTGGTATAAGCTAGAATTATTGGCGGCCATTCATGAGATCTTGAAAGTCTAAACCTTGTCTGTGGTATTCCGAGTAGGATCTGGGAAGGGATGACTGTGACGAGCTTCAAACTCGCGAGTGTTGGGCGTAGTGACAGACGCAAAAGAATCACTGGATTCTATTCCAACATTATCGAGAACCGACAGATGATTAGCCGTGCGATGACAGTGCATTTGGACCATTTTCACTGAGGACGGGAGGTAGCCATTGACGCCGGTGAAACCCAAACATATAGCTTGCCATGGAAAGGAGTATGAAGGATTCGATGAAGGCAGTAGGAATGCAGAGATTCAAGAGGGATGAAGCATCTCTATACACTTATCTGAAGTTCTCACCAATGAATTACATAAGTATTTCTATCTTTATTTTATGTTTTATTTATCTTTTTACTTATTAAAACTCCATAACCCATTTTAATCTGCCTGACTTAGATTTACAAGGTGGCCATAGCTTGCTTCAAGCCGACAATCTCCGTGGGATCGACCCATACTCACATAAGGTATTACTTGGACGACCCAGTGTACTTACTGGTTAGTTATGCGTAATAGTGACGAAGTGTGATTCACGTTTGAGCGTACCAAGTCTATTGGTGCCATAGTTGATGATCACAATTTCGTGCACCACTTAGTGATGGTGGCTAGTTCTTCCTCTTGAAGATCTAATGGAATGCTTGAGCTCCTCTATGTCTCTTCCTTTTCTTTGTTGCTCTTCCCTCATGGCTATTTGATCCTCTCTAATTTTAAGGAGAATAATAGAGGGCTCTTGGTGCTCCATCCTTAGTTGCTCCATATTGGAACTCAAATCTCCTAAAGAGGTGTTGAGTTGCTCCTAATAGTTGTGTGGAGGAAAATGCATCCCTTGAGGCATCTCAGGGATTTCTTGATGAGGGACTTCCTCATGCTCTTGTTGAGGTCCATGAGTGGGCTCTCTTATTTGCTCCATCCTCTTTTTAGTGATGGGCTTGTTTTCTTCAATGAGGATGTCTTCCTCTATGACAATTCCAGCTAGATTGCATAGGTGACAGATGAGATGGGGAAGGCTAACCTTGCCAAAGTGGAGGTCTTGTCAGCCACCTTGTAGAGTTCTAGAGATATGACCTCATGAACTTCTACTTCTTCTCCAATTATGATGCTATGGATCATCATAGCCCAATCTACAGTCACTTCGGATCGGTTGCTAGTAGGAATGATGGAGCGTTGGATGAATTCCAACCATCCTCTAGCCACGGGTTTAAGGACATGCCTTCTCAATTAAACCGGCTTGCCTTTGGAGTCTCTTTTCCACTGAGCTCCTTCTACATATATGTCCATGAGGACTTGGTCCAACCTTTGATCAAAGTTGACCTTTCTAGTGTAGGGACGTGCAACTCCTTGCATCATTGGCAAGTTGAATGCCAACCTTACATTTTTCGGACTGAAATCTAAGTATTTCCCCCGAACCATTGTAAGCCAAATCTTTGGGTTCGTGTTCACACTTTGATCGTGGTTCTTAGCGATCCATGCATTAGCATAGAACTCTTGAACCATTAAGATTCTGACTTGTTGAATGGGGTTGGTGAGAACTTCCCAACCTCTTCTTCGAATCTCATGTCGGATCTTCGGATACTCATTCCTTTTGAGCATGAAAGGGACCTCAGAGATCACCTTCTTCTTGGCCACAAATTCATAGAAGTCGTCTTGATGGACCTTTGAGATGAATCTCTCCATCTCCCATGACTCGGAGGTGGAAGCTTTTTCCTTTCCTTTCCTCTTTCTAGAGGTTTCTCCGACCTTAGGTGCCATAAATGGTTATGGAAAAACAAAAAGTAACGCTTTTACCACACCAAACTTAAAAGGTTTGCTCGTCCTCGAGCAAAGGAAGAAAGATGGATGGAGAAGGAGAAGAAATGGAGGGGATGGAGAGGTTTGTATGGTTTGGCCAAGGGGGGAAAGAAGTGTTTATGATGTGTGAAAACAAAGGAGGGATGAGGGGTTTATATAGGAGTGGAGAGAGGGGTAGGGTTCGTGTATTAGGGGTTTGGTTTGAGAGGGAAAGTTTTTGAATTTTGAAAGGTGGGGGTAGGTGGGGTTTTCTGGGAAGAGTGGGTGGATATGGGTGGTGAAGGGTATTTGGGGAAGGGTGTTATTGGAATGTGTGAAGAAGAGAGAGTGAGTTGAGGTACGTGGGGATCCTGTGGGGTCCACAGATCCTGAAGTGTCAAGGATTTCTCATCCCTGCACCATTTTGGCATGTAAACACCCCTTTGAGTGCTAATCCTGGCGTTAAACGCCAGGTTGCTGCCCATTTCTGACGTTTAACGCCAGCTTTTCTTCCCTTTCTGGTGTTGGCTACCAACTTGGTGCCCTTTTCTGGCATTAAACGCCAGTCTGGTGCACTTTTTTGGCATTAAACGCCCAAAATGGTGCCAGACTGGGCGTTTAACACCCATTCTGCTACCCTTACTGGTGTTTAAATGCCAGTAAGCACCTCTTCCAGGGTGTGCTATTTTTAATGCTATTTTTGAATTTGCTTTGATTTTTGCAAGTGTTTCTGTGACTCCACATGATCATCAACCTAAAGAAAACATAAAATAACAATGGAAAATGGAATTTTAACATAGATAAAATAAAAATTGGGTTGCCTCCCAACAAGCGCTTCTTTAATGTCAATAGGTTGACAGTGAGCTCTCATGGAGCTTTACAGATGTTCAGAGCATGGTTGGGGCCTCCCAACACCAAACTTAGAGTTTGAATGTGGGGGCTCTATTTGACTCTATATTGAGAGAAGCTTTTCATGCTTCTTCTCCATGTGTACAGAAGGAGATCCGTGAGCCTTAAACACAAGTTAGTCCTCATTCACTTGAAGGACCAACTCTTCTCTGTCAACATCAATCACAACTTTTGCGGTGGCTAGGAAGGATCTGCCAAGGATGATGGATTCATCTTCATCCTTCCCATTGTCTAGGATTATGAAGTCAGTAGGGATGTAAAGTCCTTCAACCTTTACAAAGACATCCTCTACAAGTCTATAAGCCTATTTCTTTGATTTGTCTACCATCTCTAGTGAGATTCTTGCAGCTTGTACCTCAAAGATTCCCAGTTTCTCCATTACAGAGAGTGGCATGAGATTTATGCTTGACCCCAGGTCACACAAAGCCTTCTCAAAGGTCATGGTGCTAATGGTGCAAGGTATTAAGAACCTTCCGGGATCCAGTTTCTTTTGAGGTATCTTCAACTGAACCAATGCACTTAGTTCATTGATGAGCAAGGGGGGTTCATCCTCCCAAGTCTCATTACCAAATAATTTGGCATTCAGCTTCATGATTGCTCCTATATACTGAGCAATTTTCTCTTTAGTAGTAACTTCATCTTCTTCAGAAGAAGAATATTCTTCAGAGCTTATGAATGGTGGTGGACGAAATTGTGATCATCAAGTAGTTGGTCTCTTTGTTATTGTATGGAATCATTATTGCGGCTCTATGCTATGTGTGGACACAACTCCGTTCAACTTAACCAGCAAGTGTACTGGGTCATCCAAGTAATACCTTACGTGAGTAAGGGTCGATCCCACAGAGATTGTTGGTATGAAGCAAGCTATAGTCACCTTGTAAATCTCAGTTAGGCAGATTAAATGGTTTATGATGAGTTTGAAAATAAATAATAAACAGAAAATAAAATAGTAAATAGTTACTCATATAATTCCATGGTGAGAATTTCAGATAGGCATATGGAGATGCTGTGCTCCTCTTGAATCTCTACTTTCTTATTACATTCATCCAATCCTTCTTACTCCTTTCCATGGCAAGCTGTATGTAGGGCATCACTGTTGTCAATGGCTACATCCCATCCTCTCAGTGAAAATGGTCCTATGCTCTGTCATAGCACGGCTAATCATCTGTCGGTTCTCAATCAGGTTGGAATAGAATCCCTTGATTCTTTTGCGTCTGTCACTAACGCCCAGCCTTCAGGAGTTTGAAGCTCGTCACAGTCATTCAATACTGGAATCCTACTCGGAATACCACAGACAAGGTTAGACTTTCTGGATTCCCGGAATCCTACTCGGAATACCACAAACAAGGTTAGACTTTCTAGATTCCCATGAATGCCGCCATCTATCTAGCTTATACCACGAAGATTCTGTTGGGGAATCTAAGAGATATGCGCCCGGCCTAAGGTAGAACGGAAGTGGTTGTCAGTCACGCGCGTTCATAGGTGAGAATGATGATGAGTGTCACGGATCATCACATTCATCAAGTTGTTGTGCAACGTATATCTTGGAATAAGAATAAAAGAGAATTGAATAGAAAATATGAGTAATTGTATTAAAACTTGAGGTATAGCAGAGCTCCACACCCTTAATCTATGGTGTGTAGAAACTCCACCGTTGAAAATACATAAGTGAAAGGTTCAGGCATGGCCGAATGGCCAGCCCCCATGGTCTAAGAACTAGGCGTCCAAAGATGTTCCAAGATATGGTCAAAGACCCGATAAGACTGCTAATACACTAGTAAAAAGTGTTATTTATACTAAACTAGCTACTAGGGTTTACATGAGTAAGTAATTGATGCATAAATCCACTTCTGGGGCCCACTTGGTATGTGTTTGGGCTGAGCTTGATCTATCCACGAGCTGAGGCTTTTATTGGAGTTGAACGCCGAGTTATAGTGTGTTTCTGGCGTTCAACTCCGGGTTGTGACGTGTTTCTGGCGTTTAACTCCAGACAGTAACATGTACTTGGCGTTGAGCGCCACTTTACGTCATCAATTCCCAAATAAAGTATGGAGTATTAAATATTTCTGGAAAGCTCTGGATGTCTACTTTCCAACGCCGTTGAGAGCGTGCCATTTGGAGTTCTGTAGCTCCAGAAAATCTATTTCGAGTGCAGGGAGGTCAGATTCCAACAGCATCAGCAGTCCTTTTGTCAACCTTTTTCAGAGTTTTGCTCAAGTCCCTCAATTTCAGCCAGAAATTACCTGAAATCACAGAAAAACACACAAACTCATAGTAAAGTCCATAAATGTGAATTTATCATAAAAACTAATGAAAACATCCCTAAAAGTAGCTTGAACTTACTAAAAACTACCTAAAAACTATGCCAAGAAGCGTATAAATTATCCGCTCATCACAACACCAAACATAAATTGTTGCTTGTCCCCAAGCAACTGAAAATCAAATAGGATAAAAAGAAGAGAATATACTATAAATTCCAAAATATCAATGAATATTAATTCTAATTAGATGAGCGGGACTTGTAGCTTTTTGCCTCTGAACAGTTTTGGCATCTCACTTTTTTCTTTGAAGTTCAGAATGATTGGCTTCTCTAGGAACTTAGAATTTCGGATAGTGTTATTGACTTTCCTAGTTAAGTATGTTGATTCTTGAACACAGCTACTTTTATGAGTCTTGGCCGTGGCCCTAAGCACATTGTTTTCCAGTATTACCACCGGATACATAAATGCCACAGACACATGACTGGGTGAACCTTTTCAGATTGTGACTCAGCTTTGCTAGAGTCCCCAGTTAGAGGTTTCCAGAGCTCTTAAGCACACTCTTTTGCTTTGGATCACGACTTTAACCACTCAGTCTCAAGCTTTTCACTTGGACCTGCATGACACAAGCACATGGTTAGGGACAGCTTGATTTAGCCGCTTAGGCCTGGATTTTATTTCCTTGGGCCCTCCTATCCATTGATGCTCAAAGCCTTGGATCCTTTTTACCCTTGCATTTTGGTTTTAAGGGCTATTGGCTTTTTCTGCTTGCTATTTCTTTTTCTTTCTATTTTTTTTCGCCATTTTTTTTCCGCAAGATTTTGTTTTTCACTGCCTTTTCTTGCTTCAAGAATCAATTTCATGATTTTTCATATTGTCAATAACATTTCTCTTTGTTCATCATTCTTTCAAGAGCCAACAATTTTAACATTCATAAACAACAAGATTAAAAATATGCACTGTTCAATCATTCATTCAGAAAACAAAAAGTATTGTCACCACATCAATATAATTGAACTAAATTCAAGGATAAATTCAAAATTCATGTACTTCTTGTTCTTTTGATTAAAAACATTTTTCATTTAAGAGAGGTGAAGGATTAATGGAATTATTCATAACTTTAAGACATAGTTACTAAACACTAATGATCATGACGTAGAGACACAAAACATAAATGAACACAACATAAAAACCGAAAAGCAAAAAGAAATAAGAACAAGGAATGAATCCACCTTAGTGGCATCTTCTTCTTGAAGGGCCAACAATGTCATTAAGCTCTTCTATGTCCCTTCCTTGCCTTTGTTGCTCCTCCCTCATTGCTCTTTGATCTTCTCTTATTTCATGGAGAATGATGGAGTGCTCATGATGTTCCACCCTTAATTGTTCCACATTGTAGCTCAAATCTTCTAAGGAAGTGTTGAGTTATTCCCAATAGTTGTTGGGAGGAAAGTGCATCCCTTGAGGCATCTCAGGAATTTCTTGATGATGAGCTTCCTCATGCATCTCTTGAGATCCGTGGAGGGTCTCTCTTGCTTGCTCCATCCTCTTCTTGGTGATGGGCTTATCCTCCTCAATGGAGATGTCTCCTTCTATGATAACTCCAGCTGAGTAACATAGATGGCAAATAAGGTGAGGAAAAGCTAGCCTTGCCATGGTGGAGGGCTTTTCAGCTATTTTGTAGATTTCATTGGAGATGACTTCATGAACTTCTACTTCCTCTCCAATCATGATGCTATGAATCATGATGGCCCGATCCACAGTAACTTCAGATCAGTTGCTAGTGGGAATAATGGAGCGTTGAATGAACTCCAACCATCCTCTAGCCACAAGCTTGAGGTCCAGTCTTCTTAGTTGAATTGGCTTGCCTTTGGAGTCTCTTTTCCATTGAGCTCCTTCCACACATATGTCCATTAGGACTTGGTCCAACCTTTGATTAAAGTTGACCCTTCTAGTGTAGGGGTGTACATCTCCTTGCATCATGGGCAAGTGGAACGCCAACCTCACATTCTCCGGACTAAAATCTAAGTATTTCCCCCGAACCATTGTGAGATAATTCTTTGGACTCGGGTTCATACTTTGATCATGGTTCCTAGTGATCCATGCATTGGCATAGAACTCTTGAACCATTAAGATTCCGACTTGTTGCATGGGGTTGGTTAGGACTTCCCAACCTCTTCTTCGAATTTCATGTCGGATCTCCGGATACTCATTTTTCTTGAGTTTGAAAGGGACCTCAGGGATCACCTTCTTCTTTGCCACAACATCATAGAAGTGGTCTTGATGGCTTTTGGAGATGAGTCTTTCCATCTCCCATGACTCGGAGGTGGAAGCTTTTGTCTTCCCTTTTCCTTTTCAAGAGGATTCTCCGGCCTTAGGTGCCATTGATGGTAATGGAAAAACAAAAAGCTTATGCTTTTACCACACCAAACTTAAAATATTGCTCGCCCTCGAGCAAGAGAAGAAAGAAGAGAAGAAGAAGAAGAATAAAATATGGAGGAGAAGGGGGAGTATAGGTTTCGGCCAAGGTATAGAAGTGAGGGTTGTGTTGTGTGAAAATGAAGTAGAATGGAAGGGTATATATAGGGAGGGTAGTGGGTGTAGTTTCGGTCATTTAGGGTGCGATTGGGTGGGAAAGTGTTTTTGAATTTTGAAGGTAGGTGGGGTTTATGGGGAAGAGTGGATGGATGTGAGTGGTGAAGGGGGTAATTGGGAAGAGAGATTGAAGTTGTTGGGAAGTGTGATATGGGAAAGAGTGTTATAGGATTAGGAGGTAAGGCGGGAATATGTTAGGTAGGGATCCTGTGGGGTCCACAGATCCTAAGGTGTCAAGGAATCACATCCCTGCACCAAATAGACATACAAAATGCCTTTGCATACCATTCTGGCGTTTAAACGCTGAGGTGATGCACGTTCTGGGCGTTCAACGCCCATGTGTAGCATGTTCTGGGCATTCAACGCCCATGTATAGCATGTTTCTGGCGTTGAACGCCAGTTCCATGCTTGTTACTGGCGTTCAGCGCCAGCTTTCCTCAAGGCACATTCCTGGCGTTCAAACGCCAGAATGTTGCTTGTTTCTGGCATTCAGCGCCAGATTCATGCTCTGTTCTGGCGTTGAACGCCAGCCAGATGCTTCTTACTAGCGTTGAACGCCAGTCTGTCCTCCCCCAGGGCGTGATTTTTCTTCTGCTGTTTTTGATTCTGTTTTTAATTTTTATATTTTTTTCGTGACTCCACATGATCATGTACCTAATAAAACACAAAATAATAATAAAATAAAATTAAAATTAGATAAATAAAAATTGGGTTGCCTCCCAAGAAGCATTCTTTTAATGTCATTAGCTTGACAGTGGGCTCTCATGGAGCCACAAGATGATCAGGTCAATGTTGTATAGTCCCAATTCCAAACTTAGAGTTTGGATATGGGGTCTTAACACCAAACTTAGAGTTTGGTTGTGGCTTCCTAACACCAAACTTAGAGTTTGACTGTGGGGGCTCTTCTTGACTCTGAACTGAGAGAAGCTCTTCATGTTTACTCTCTTTTGTCACAGAGGGATGGCCATGTGCCTTAAACACAAGGTAGTTCCCATTCAATTGAAGGACTAATTTACCTCTGTTGACATCTATCATAGCTCCTGCTATAGCTAGGAAAGGTCTTCCAAGGTTGATACACTCATCCTCTTCCTTCCTAGTGTCTAAGATTATGAAATCAGCAGGGATGTAAAGGCCTTCAACCTTTACTAACACGTCCTCTACTACTCCATGAGCTTGTCTTAATGACTTGTCTACCAATTGTAATGAGAACAAGGCAGGTTGTACCTCAATGATCCCCAGCTTCTCCATTACAGAGAATGGCATAAGATTTATCCCTGACCCCAAATCACATAGTGCTTTTTCAAAGGTCACTGTGCCTATGGTACAAGGTATTAAGAACTTGCCAGGATCTTGTCTCTTTTGAGGTAAAATTTGCTGAATCCAGGTATCTAGTTCACTAATGAGCAAGGGAGGTTCGCTTTCCCAAGTCTCATTACCAAACAACTTGGCATTCAGCTTCATGATAGCTCCTAAATATTGAGCAACTTGCTCTCCAGTCACATCTTCATCCTCTTCAGAGGAAGAATAGTCTTCAGAGCTCATGAATGGCAGAAGGAGATTTAATGGAATCTCTATGGTCTCTATATGAGCCTTAGATTCCTTTGGATCCTTAATAGAAAACTCCTTCTTGCTTGAGAGACGTCCCAGGAGGTCTTCCTCACTAGGATTTTCGTCCTCCTCCTCCCTTGTGCATTCGGCCATATTGATTACATCAATGGCCTTACACTCTCCTTTTGGATTCTCTTCTGTATTGCTTGGGAGAATACTAGGAGGAGTTTCAATGACTTTCTTACTCAGCTGGCCCACTTGTGCCTCCAGATTTTTGATGGAGGATCTTGTTTCACTCATGAAACTAAAAGTGGCCTTTGACAGATCAGAGACTAGATTGGCTAAATTAGAAGTGTTTTGTTCAAAATTCTCTGTCTGTTGCTGAGAAGATGATGGAAAAGGCTTGCTATTGCTCAGCCTATTGCGTTCACCATTGTTAAAGCCTTGTTGAGGCTTTTGTTGATCCTTCCATGAGAAATTTGGATGATTTCTCCATGATGAATTATAGGTGTTTCCATAAGGTTCACCCATGTAATTTACCTCTGCTATTGCAGGGTTCTCAGGATCATAAGCTTCTTCAGAAGCTGCCTCTTTAGTACTGTGGGATGCAATTTGCCATCCATTCAGACTTTGAGAGATCATGTTGACTTGCTGAGTCAACACTTTGTTCTGAGCCAATATGGCATTCAGAGCATCAATTTCAAGAACTCCCTTCCTCTGAGGTGTCCCATTATTCCCTGAATTCCTCTCAGAAGTGTGCATGAATTGGTTATTTGCAACCATGTCAATAAGTTCTTGAGCCTCTTCAGGCGTTTTCTTTAGGTGAATAGATCCACCTGCAGAATGGTCCAATGACATTTTCGAAAACTCAGATAGACCACAATAGAATATATCTAATATGGTCCATTCTGAAAACATGTCAGATGGACACCTTTTGGTCAACTGCTTGTATCTTTCCCAAGCTTCATAGAGGGATTCACCATCTTTTTGTTTGAAGGTCTAAACATCCACTCTAAGCTTGCTCAGCTTTTGAGGAGGAAAGAATTTATCCAAGAAGGCCGTGACCAGCTTATCCCAAGAGTCCCTTAGGTTGTGAATCCAACCATATTCTAGCTCTGTCTCTTACAGCAAAAGGGAAAAGCATGAGCCTGTAGACTTCAGGATCAACTCCATTCGTCTTAACAGTCTCACAAATCTGCAAGAACTCAGTTAAAAACTGGTAAGGATCTTCAGATGGAAGTCCATAAAACTTGCAGTTCTGTTGCATTAAAGCAACTAGTTGAGGCTTAAGCTCAAAATTATTGGCTCCAATGGCAGGAATGGAGATGCTTCTTCCATCAAATTTGGACGTTGGCTTTGTGAAGTCACCAGGCATTCTCCTTGCATTGTTGTTGTTGGGTTTGGCTGCCATCTCCTTCTCTTGTTCTAATGTTTCTGAAAGGTTACCTTTAGATTGTTGTAATTTAGCTTCTCTTAGTTTCCTCTTCAGAGTCCTTTCAGGTTCGGGATCAATTTCAACAAGAGTGCCTTTTTCCTTGTTCCTGCTCATATGAAAGAGAAGAAAACAAGAAAAGAAGAGGAATCCTCTATGTCACAGTATAGAGATTCCTTTATGTTAGTAGAAGAAGAAAGGGGAGAACAGTGAAGAAGAATGGGTTCGGATTTTTAGATGAAGAGAGGTGAAGAGAAGTGTTAGTAAATAAATAATTAAATAGAATAAGAAAAGAGAGGGAGAATTTCGAAAATAATTTTGAAAAAGAGGTTAGTATTTTCGAAAATTAAAGATAAGATAAGATTAAAATTAAAATTTAAAACAAAAAGAGTTTTTGAAAAAGAGATGAGATATTTTCGAAAATTAGAGAGGGAAAATTGGTTAGGTGGTTTTGAAAAAGATAAGAAACAAACACAAAGTCAAAGAGTTAGTTGAAAAATATATTAAAATCAAATTTGAAAAGATAAGAAGATGAGTTAGATAAGATATTTTGAAATCAAATTTTGTAAAAGATAAAATTTTTGAAAAAGATATGATAAAAAGATAAGGTAAGAAGATAAGATAGAAAAGATAAAAAAAAGATTTTAATTTTTAAATTTAAAATTACTTACTTCACTAACAAGAAACTACAAGATAAGATTCTAGAACTTAAGGATTGAACCTTTCTTAACAAGAAAGTAACAGACTTCAAATTTTTGAATCAATCACATTAATTGTTAGTGTAATTTCGAAAATATGATATAAAGATAAGAAAAAGATTTTGAAAATATTTTGAAAAAGATTTTTGAAATTTTCGAAAAGAAAAAATAGAAAAGATATGATTTTTGAAAAAGATTTTGAAAAGATAAGATTTTTAAAATTTGAAAATTTGATTTGACTTGTAAGGAACAACTAATTTTGAAAATTTTTGACTAAGTCAACTTCAAATTTTTGAAATTTTGAGAGAAAAAAAGGAGAAGATATTTTTTTTTATTTTTTGAATTTTTTCAATGATGAGAGAGAAAAACATGAAAATGACCCAAAACATGAAAATTTTGGATCAAAACACATGATGCATGCAAGAACACTATGAATGTCAAGATGAATACCAAGAACACTTTGAAGATCATGATGAACATCAAGAACATACTTTTGAAAAATTTTTGATGCAAAGAAAACATGCAAGACACCAAACTTAGAAATCTTTAATGCATGGACTCTAACAAACGAAAAATGCATATGAAAAACAACAAACAACACAAAACAAGAAATCATCAAGATCAAACAAGAAGACTTGTCAAGAACAACTTGAAGATCATGAAGAACACTATGAATGCATGAGATTTTCAAAAAAAATAATGCATAAATTTTAAAAACATGCAATTGACACCAAACTTAAAAATTGACTCAAGACTCAAACAAGAACACAAAATATTTTTGGTTTTTTTGATTTTATAATTTTTTTGTATTTTTATTAATAAATTTTTTTTTTGAAAATATTTTTTAGAAAAAAAACGAAAAAGAAAAGAAAAATTTTGAAAAAGGTTTTTTGAAAAGTTTTTTTTTTGAAAAGAAAATTACCTAATCTGAGCAACAAGATGAACTGTCAGATGTCCATACTCGAACAATCCCCGGCAACGGCGCCAAAAACTTGGTGTTGTTGCCGAATCAGTAAAACTTGGCACTGTGATTGCACGTAATTGTAATTCAAACAATCCCCGGCAACGGCACCAAAAACTTGGTGGACGAAATTGTGATCATCAAAGTTGGTCTCTTTGTTATTGTATGGAATCATTATTGTGGCTCTATGCTATGTGTGGACACAACTCCGTTCAACTTAACCAGCAAGTGTACTGGGTCATCCAAGTAATACCTTACGTGAGTAAGGGTCGATCCCACAGAGATTGTTGGTATGAAGCAAGTTATGGTCACCTTGTAAATCTCAGTTAGGCATATTAAACGGTTTATGATGAGTTTGAAAATAAATAATAAACAGAAAATAAAATAGTAAATAGTTACTCATATAATTCCATGGTGAGAATTTCAGATAGGCATATGGAGATGCTGTGCTCCTCTTGAATCTCTACTTTCTTATTACATTCATGCAATCCGTCTTACTCCTTTCCATGGCAAGCTGTATGTAGGGCATCACCGTTGTCAATGGATACATCCCATCCTCTCAGTGAAAATGGTCCTATGCTCTGTCACAGCACGGCTAATCATCTGTCAGTTCTCAATCAGGTTGGAATAGAATCCCTTGATTCTTTTGCGTCTGTCACTAACGCCCAGCCTTCAGGAGTTTGAAGCTCGTCACAGTCATTCAATACCGGAATCCTACTCGGAATACCACAGACAAGGTTAGACTTTCCGGATTCCCGGAATCCTACTCGAAATACCACAGACAAGGTTAGACTTTCCGGATTCCCATGAATGCCGCCATCTATCTAGCTTATACCACGAAGATTCTGTTGGGGAATCTAAGAGATATGCGCCCGGCCTAAGGTAGAACGGAAGTGGTTGTCAGTCACGCGCGTTCATAGGTGAGAATGATGATGAGTGCCACGGATCATCACATTCATCAATTTTTTGTGCAACATATATCTTGGAATAAGAATAAAAGAGAATTGAATAGAAAATAAGAGTAATTGTATTAAAACTTGAGGTATAGCAGAGCTCCACACCCTTAATCTATGGTGTGTAGAAACTCCACCGTTGAAAATACATAAGTGAAAGGTTCAGGCATGGCCGAATGGCCAGCCCCCATGGTCTAAGGACTAGGCGTCCAGAGATGTTCCAAGATATGGTCAAAGACCCGATAAGACTGCTAATACACTAGTAAAAAGTGTTATTTATACTAAACTAGCTACTAGGATTTACATGAGTAAGTAATTGATGCATAAATCCACTTCTGGGGCCCACTTGGTATGTGTTTGGGCTGAGCTTGATCTATCCACGAGCTGAGGCTTTTATTGGAGTTGAACGCCGAGTTATAGAGTGTTTCTGGCGTTCAACTCCGGGTTGTGACGTGTTTCTGGCGTTTAACTCCAGACAGCAGCATGTACTTGGCGTTGAGCGCCACTTTACGTTGTCAATTCCCGAATAAAGTATGAACTATTATATATTTCTGGAAAGCTCTAGATGTTTACTTTCCAACGCCGTTAAGAGCGTGCCATTTGGAGTTCTGTAGCTCTAGAAAATCCATTTCAAGTGCAGGGAGGTCAGATTCCAACAGCATCAGCAGTCCTTTTGTCAGCCTTTTTCAGAGTTTTGCTCAAGTCCCTCAATTTCAGCCAGAAATTACCTGAAATCACAGAAAAACACACAAACTCATAGTAAAGTCCAGAAATGTGAATTTATCATAAAAACTAATGAAAACATCCCTAAAAGTAGCTTGAACTTACTAAAAACTACCTAAAAACTATGCCAAAAAGCGTATAAATTATCCGCTCATCAAATGGAAATAGGAAGTTCAGTGGAATCTCTGATGAGCGGATATTTTATACGCTTTTTGGGGGTAATTTCATGTAGATTTTAGCATGTTTCAGTTAGTTTTTAGTAAAATAATATTAGTTTTTAGGCAAAAATCATATTTCTGGACTTTACTATGAGTTTGTGTGTTTTTCTGTGATTTCAGGTATTTTCTGGCTGAAATTGAGGGAGCTGAGCAAAAATCTGACTTAGGCTGAAAAAGGACTGCTGATGCTATTGGATCCTGACCTCCCTGCACTCGAAATGGATTTTCTGGAGCTACAGGAGTCCAATTGATGCGCTCTCAACGGCGTTGGAAAGTAGACATCCAGGGCTTTCCAGCAATATATAATAGTCCATACTTTGCGCGAGGATAGACGACGTAACTTGGCGTTAAACGCCAAGTTCATGCTGCTGTCTGGAGTTAAACGCCAGAAAAACGTCATTATCCGAAGTTGAACGCCCAAAACACGTCATAACATGAAGTTTGACACCAAGAAAGGCCTCTACACGTAGATAGCTTTATTCTCAGCCCCAGCACACACCAAGTGGGCCCCAGAAGTGGATTTCTGCACCAATTATCTTAGTTTACTCATTTTCTGTAAACCTAGGTTACTAGTTTACTATTTAAACAACTTTTAGAGACTTATCTTGTAGCTCATGACATTTTCAGATCGGAATTACATACTTTGTGACGGCATGAGTCTCTAAACTCCATTGTTGGGGGTGAGGAGCTCTGCAGCGTCTCGATGATTTAATACAATTCCTTTGTTTTCCATTCAAACACGCTTGTTCTTATCTAAGATGTTTATTTGCGCTTAACTGTGGAGAAGGTGATGATTCGTGACACTCATCACCTTCCTCAAACCATGAACGTGTGCCTGACAACCACCTCCGTTCTACATCAGATTGAATGAATATCTCTTAGATTCCCCAACAGAATCTTCGTGGTATAAGCCGGATTGATGGCAGCATTCATGAGAATCCGGAAAGTCTAAACCTTGTCTGTGGTATTCCGAGTAGGATTCCGGGATTGAATGACTGTGACGTGCTTCAAACTTTAACCTGCTGGGCGTTAGTGACAGACGCAAAAAAGTGATTCTATTCCAGTAGGAGCGGGAACCAACCGGTGATTAGCCGTACTGTGACAGAGTGCGTGCATAGTTTTCACTGCGAGGATGGGAAGTAGCCATTGACAACGGTGACACCCTACATAGAGCTTGCCATGGAAGGAACCTGCGTGTGAGAAGAGGATCTCAAGGAAAAGTAGAAATTCAAAGGATAAAGCATCTCCAAAACTCCAACATATTCTCCAGTACTGCAAATCAAAGTAACATTGTTCCCTCTTTTATCAATTCCAATAATTTCACTTTTAATCCAAATACTCCTATTGACATCCTAACTAAGATTAATAAAATAAATATTGATTGCTTCAAACCAATAATCTCTGTGGATTCGACCCTTACTCACGTAAGGTATTACTTGGACGACCCAGTACACTTGCTGGTTAGTTGAACGGAATTGTGCCCACTCGTACCAAAAATCCTAAGTTCCACAATTCTACAATAAATATATTAATACTATATTGATGTGATCACAATTTCGTCCACCAAGTTTTTGGCGCCGTTGCCGGGGATTATTGAGTTTGAACAATTGAAGGTTTATTTTAATTCTTAGATTAGGAATAATTTATTTTTATTTTTATTGTTATAGAGTCATTAAATCTTGATAGGATAGTTTCTTTTCAAAAATATTATTTTTCTTAATTAAGTGTTGATTTTTCGTGAGTTTAGTGTCTTATTCTAAGTTTGGTGTTGATTGCATGTTTTATATGTTCTTTGAAAATTTCGTGTTAGTATTCTTGGTTCTTCCTTGATCTTTAAGTTGTTCTTGATAATTGGTTATACCCTTTGGAACCTTTTTCAAAAATAATTTTTCTTGGATTGAATCTTGTGCCAAACTTTAAGTTTGGTGTTTTCTTGTTAATCTTTTTTTTTTATATATAATTTTCGAAAATTTCTTTAAGTTTTCTAAAAATTTTAAGTTTGGTGTTCTTTCTTTTGTTCTTGGTGTTCTTGTGAATCTTCAAGGTGTTCTTGAGTTTTTCTTGTGTTTTGATCTTAAAATTTTTAAGTTTGGTGTTCCTTGGTGTTTTCCCTCCAAAAATTTTCGAAAATAAGGAACATTAGATCTAAAAATTTTAAGTCTTGTGTCTTTTGCGTGTTTTTCTCTTTCATCATAAAATTCAAATTTCAAAAATTTTATATTTTCCAACTACTTTTTCGAATTTTTTTAAAAAAAAAATTTCTAGATTTTAATTTCAATTTTTTTTCGAAAAAAAAAATTTAATATATATATATTTTTAACTTCTTTTTATTTATTCCCTTTTTATTTATTCCATTACTATAAATTCTCAACTTGTATTCAATAATGGAAGCAAGTATGAGTGAACAGTCCAAGAGGACTCTGGGGTCATATGCTAACCCCACTACTGCTTCATATGGGAGTAGTATTTGTATACCCTCCATTGGAGTTAGTAGCTTTGAGCTGAATCCTCAGCTCATTATCATGGTGCAGCAAAACTGCCAGTATTCTGGTCTTCCACATGAAGAACCTACAGAGTTTCTGGCACAATTTCTGCAAATTGCTGATACAGTACATGATAAGGAAGTGGATCAGGATGTCTACAGATTATTACTGTTTCCATTTGCTGTAAAAGATCAAGCTAAGAGGTGGTTAAACAACCAGCCTAAGAACAGCATAAAAACATGGAAACAGCTGTCAGAAAAATTCCTGAATCACTATTTCCCTCCCAAACGGATGACACAGCTAAGGCTAAGCATCCAAGGCTTCAAACAAGGAGATAATGAATCCCTTTATGATGCATGGGAGAGATACAGAGAGATGCTAAGAAAATGCCTCTCTGAAATGTTTTCAGAATGGGTGCAATTAGACATCTTCTACTATGGGCTTACAGAAAAAGCTCAGATTTCTCTAGACCACTCAGCTGGTGGATCTATACACATGAGAAAAACAATTGAAGAAGCTCAAGAGCTCATTGATACAGTTGCCAGAAATCAGCATCTGTATCTGAACAGTGAATCGTCCATGAAGGAAGAGGCTAAAACAGTAACTGCGGAACTCAATCCGGTGGATCAGGCTAATGAATTCAATCAGCAATTAGACTTTCTAACTCAGCAGCTAGCCGAATTCAAGGAAATGTTACAGGAAACAAGAATGGCTAACAGGAACATGGAAGTGCAACTAAAACAGACAGAAAAGCAACTGTCAAAACAAATAACAGAAGAATGCCAAGCAGTTCAATTAAGAAGTGGGAAAACATTAAATACCTCACTTCAAAGTAGCAAGAAGACAGGAAATGAACAATTGGCTACTAAAAATCCCTCTGAGGACAAGCAGAGCCCAGAAAGGGATAAAGCTGGCGCTGAACGCCCAAACCATGCTTATTCCTGGCGTTCAACGCCAGAAACAAGCATGGATCTGGCGTTGAACGCCCAAAAGGAGCATAGTTCTGGCGTTCAAACGCCAGTAACAAACAAGGAAGTGGCGTTTGACGCCACTCCAGCTCCCACCACTAGCATTCAAATGCCAGTGGGGAATCAGTCACATACAAGTGCTGACCTTTCTAAAAAGGCTTCCCAACCCACTTCTGTAGGTAATAAAACTGCAGCAACTAAGGTTGAGGAATACAAAGCCAAAATGCCTTATCCTCAAAAACTCCGCCAAGCGGAACAGGATAAGCAATTTGCCCGCTTTGCAGACTATCTCAGGACTCTTGAAATAAAGATCCCGTTTGCAGAAGCACTTGAGCAAATACCATCTTATGCTAAGTTCATGAAAGAGATCTTAAGTCATAAGAAGGATTGGAGGGAAACTGAAAAAGTTTACCTCACTGAAGAATGCAGTGCAGTCATTCTGAAAAGCTTACCTGAGAAGCTTAAAGATCCTGGGAGCTTTATGATACCATGCACATTAGAAGGTGTTTGTACCAAGCAAGCTTTATGTGATCTTGGGGCAAGTATCAACCTAATACCTGCATCTACTATCAGGAAGCTTGGTTTAGCTGAAGAAATTAAACCAACCAGGATATGTCTTCAACTTGCTGATGGCTCCATTAAATATCCATCAGGCGTGATTGAAGACATGATTGTCAAGGTTGGGCCATTTGCCTTTCCTACTGACTTTGTGGTGCTGGAAATGGAAGAGCACAAGAGTGCAACTCTCATTCTAGGAAGACCTTTCCTAGCAACTGGCCGAACCCTCATTGATGTCCAAAAAGGGGAAGTAACCTTGAGAGTCAATGAGGAGGAGTTCAAGTTGAATGTTGTTAAAGCCATGCAACATCCAGACACCCCAAATGACTGCATGAGTGTTGATCTTATTGATTCTCTGGTAAGAGAGGTCAATATGGCTGAGAGTCTCGAATCAGAGCTAGAGGACATCTTTAAAGATGTTCAGCCTGATTTGGAGGAATCAAAGAAGATAATAGAACCTCTGAAAATCCCTCAAGAAGAGGAGAAACCTCCAAAACCCGAGCTCAAACCATTGCCACCATCCCTGAAATATGCATTTCTGGGAGAAGGTGAAACCTTTCCTGTAATTATAAGCTCTACCTTAGAGCCACAGGAAGAGGAAGCACTAATTCAAGTGCTAAGGACGCACAAGACAGCTCTTGGGTGGTCCATTAGTGATCTCAAGGGCATTAGCCCAGCCAGATGCATGCACAAAATCTTGTTGGAGGATGACGCCAAGCCAGTGGTTCAACCACAAAGGCGGCTGAACCCAGCTATGAAAGAAGTGGTGCAAAAAGAGGTCACTAAATTACTAGAGGCTGGGATTATTTATCCTATTTCTGACAGCCCCTGGGTGAGCCCTGTTCAAGTTGTCCCTAAGAAGGGTGGCATGACAGTGGTTCATAATGAAAAAAATGAACTGGTTCCTACAAGGACAGTTACAGGGTGGCGTATGTGCATTGATTACAGAAGACTCAATACAGCCACCAGAAAGGATCATTTTCCTTTACCATTCATAGACCAGATGCTAGAAAGACTAGCAGGTCATGAATACTACTGCTTCCTGGATGGATATTCAGGTTATAATCAAATTGCAGTAGATCCCCAGGATCAGGAGAAAACGGCCTTCACATGTCCATCTGGAGTATTTGCATACAGAAGGATGCCATTTGGCCTGTGCAATGCACCTGCAACCTTTCAGAGGTGCATGCTCTCAATTTTCTCTGATATGGTGGAAAAATTTCTGGAAGTCTTCATGGATGACTTTTCAGTATTTGGAGACTCATTCAGCTCCTGCCTTAACCATTTAGCACTTGTTCTGAAAAGATGCCAAGAGACTAACCTGGTTTTAAACTGGGAAAAATGTCACTTTATGGTGACTGAAGGAATTGTCCTTGGGCACAAAATTTCGAACAAAGGGATAGAGGTGGACCAAGCTAAAGTAGAAGTAATTGAAAAATTACCACCACCTGCTAATGTTAAGGCAATCAGAAGCTTTCTGGGACATGCAGGGTTCTACAGGAGGTTTATAAAGGATTTTTCAAAAATCGCCAAACCTCTGAGCAACCTGCTAGCTGCAGACACGCCATTTATCTTTGATGAAGAGTGTCTGCAGGCATTTGAAACTCTGAAAGCTAAATTGGTTACAGCACCAATCATCTCTGCACCAGACTGGACATTACCATTTGAACTAATGTGTGATGCCAGTGACCATGCCATTGGTGCAGTGTTGGGACAAAGGCATGACAAGCTTCTGCATGTCATTTACTATGCCAGCCGTGTGCTAAATGATGCACAGAAGAATTACACAACCACAGAAAAAGAGCTACTTGCAATGGTTTACGCCATTGACAAATTCAGATCCTACTTAGTAGGATCAAAAGTGATTGTGTACACTGATCATGCTGCTCTTAAATATCTACTCACAAAGCAAGATTCAAAACCCAGACTCATCAGATGGGTGCTGCTTCTGCAAGAGTTTGATATAGAAATAAGAGACAGAAAAGGGACAGAAAATCAAGTAGCAGATCACCTGTCCCGAATAGAACCAGTGGAAGGGGCGTCCCCCCCTCTCACTGAAATTTCTGAAACCTTTCCGGATGAGCAATTACTAGCCGTCCAGGAAGTGCCATGGTTTGCAGACATTGCAAACTACAAAGCAGTAAGATTCATACCCAAAGAGTACAGTAAGATGCAATCAAAGAAATTAATCACAGATGCAAAGTACTATCTTTGGGATGAACCATATCTCTTTAAGAGATGTGCAGACGGAGTAATCCGTAGATGTGTGCCTAAAGAAGAAGCACAGAGGATCCTTTGGCACTGCCATGGATCACAGTATGGAGGACATTTTGGAAGTGAACGAACAGCCACAAGAGTCCTCCAAAGTGGCTTCTACTGGCCTACTCTCTATAAAGATTCCCGAGCATTTGTGCTTAACTGTGATAGTTGCCAAAGATCAGGCAACCTGCCTCACAGTTATGCCATGCCTCAACAAGGAATCTTGGAGATTGAGTTGTTTGATGTATGGGGCATTGACTTCATGGGACCTTTCCCACCATCATACTCAAACACCTATATTCTGGTGGCAGTGGATTATGTATCCAAATGGGTGGAGGCTATTGCAACACCCACTAATGACACTAAAACAGTGTTAAAGTTCCTCCAGAAACATATCTTCAGCAGATTTGGTGTCCCTAGAGTGTTAATCAGTGATGGGGGCACTCATTTCTGTAATAAACAGCTTTATTCTGCTCTGGTACGTTATGGAGTCAACCACAGGGTGGCTACTCCATATCACCCACAAACTAATGGGCAAGCTGAAGTCTCAAATAGAGAACTTAAAAGAATCCTGGAACGGACTGTAATTAACCGTAGAAAGGATTGGGCAAGAAGCTTGGATGATGCTCTGTGGGCATACAGAACAGCATTCAAAACCCCCATAGGGACCTCTCCATACCAGCTTGTGTATGGAAAGGCATGTCACTTGCCAGTGGAACTGGAACACAAGGCCTACTGGGCAACCAGATTCCTAAACCTTGATGCCAAGTTAGCTGGAGAAAAACGATTGCTCCAACTAAATGAGCTAGAGAAATTTAGACTCAATGCTTTCGAGAATGCAAAAATTTACAAAGAGAAAGCAAAAAGATGGCATGATAAGAAATTGTCATCCAGAGTCTTTGAGCCAGGGCAGAAAGTTCTGTTATTCAATTCTAGGCTCAAATTATTCCCTGGGAAATTAAAATCCCGGTGGAGAGGTCCATATGTAATTACAAGTGTATCACCATATGGATACGTAGAGCTTCAGGATAATGAATCTAACAAAAGGTTCATTGTTAATGGACAGAGAGTTAAACATTATCTTGAAGGCAATTTTGAGCAAGAATGCTCAAAACTGAGACTTGATTAAAAGCTCAGTAATAGTCCAGCTAATGACATTAAAGAAGCGCTTGCTGGGAGGCAACCCAGCCAATCACAAAATTTAATTTTATTCGTTTTACAGGTAGATGCTACAGTATCTTCAAAAGGTGAAATAGCAATTGGTTGAAGTCACAGAGTTACAGGGAAATTTGGAAGCTCACTGGCGTGAAAAAGCCAGTGAGAAACATTTTGGGCGGTGAACGCCCAAAAGAAGCACCCACTGGGCGTTTAACGCCAGTAAGGGTAGCCTTCTGGGCGTTAAACGCCAGAAAGGAGCATCTTCTGGGCGTTAAACGCCAGAAAGATGCACCTTCTAGGCGTTTAACGCCAATCTGCTAGCATTCTGGGCGTTTAGAAAAACGCCCAGTAAAGAAGGACTTCCTGGCGTTCAACGCCAGAAAGAAGCATCAGCTGGGCGTTGAACGCCCAGGAGAAGCAGCATTTGGGCGTTAAACGCCCAAAACATGCATCGTTTGGGCGTTTAACGCCAGGATGGTGGGGAGGAGGTAAAATTCGTCTCTCTTTACAAATTTTCTAATTTTTTATGTTTCAATTCATGTTTTCTTGCATAAACATGTTTCAAATTATTATCCCTCAAATCAAATTAGTGTTCTAAAAATCCTAATTTCTAAAATCCCTTTTTCAAAAATTATCACATGTATCTTAATCCATAAAAACAAATTAATTTTCAATCCAATCAAACTCTTTTAAGTTTGTTTTAAAAACTCAATTATCTTTTTAAAATCTTTTTCAAATCTTTTTCAACTCATCTTATCTTTATTTGACAATGCCTTTCCTTCTACTTCTCTCCTTTCCTTTCTTTTGCTTGAGGACAAGCAAACCTCTAAGTTTGGTGTGATTTGCCATGATCACTGAGCTAAAACTCATTAAGACCATGGCACCTAAGAGAACAGGAAGAGCAAGGATGTGAACTTAAGGGAGCTGAAGCGTCAGAAATTAATTCTTGAAGGCACCCCACAGACTAGAGGAACATCCACTTCCCAAAATACAGGTTGTTAAGTTCTAATTCCAGCTTTAACTCTGTGATAGTATTATTTTAGAAATTGACCTTAGAAGATATTTAGTAGTAATTAGGATGTCTATTTTGATTTTATTTCCAATTAAGCTATAATTTATTTTTCTCATCATCATTAGGCATGAATAAAGTAGTAGATTTTCTTTTAGAATAAAGAAGTAATTTATATTTTTCGAGTTCTTAATAATAAAATTTATAATTAATTATATGTGGTGGCAATACTTTTTGTTCTCTGAATGAATGCTTGAACAGTGCATAATATGTACTTTGAATTTGATGAATATTGGCTCCTGAAAGAATGAGGAACACGAAAAATATTGTTGATGATCTGAAAAATCATGAAATTGATTCTTGAAGCAAGAAAAAGCAGTTCAAAAAAATACAAAAAAAAAATGAGAAAAAAAAAAAACACAATATTCACAAGCCATGGGCACTAGCCAAGAATAAAAAGGATCCAAGGCTTTGAGCATCAATGGATAGGAGGGCCCAAGGAAATAAAATCCAGGCCTAAGCGGCTAAACCAAGCTGTCCCTAACCATGTGCTTGTGTCATGAAGGTCCAAGTGAGAAGCTTGAGACTGAGTGGTTAAAGTCGTGATCCAAAGCAAAAGAGTGTGCTTAAGAGCTCTGGACACCACTGACTGGGGACTCTAGCAAAGCTGAGTCATAATCTGAAAAGGTTCACCCAGTTATGTGTCTGTGGCATTTATGTATCTGGTGGTAATACTGGAAGACAAAGTGCTTAGGGCCACAGCCAAGACTCATAAAATAACTGTGTTCAAGAATCAACATACTACACTAGGAGAGTCAACAATACTATCTGAATTCTGAGTTCCTAAGGATGCCAATCATTCTGAAAATTTAAAGATACAGGGAGATGCCAAAACTATTCAGAGACAAAAAGCTACAAGCCCCGCTCATCTAATAAGAATCTGAGCCTCATTTAAAACTCGAGAATATTATTATTTCTTTATTTCTGTTAGAACCTATTTTATTCATCTAGTTGCTTGAGGACAAGCAACAGTTTAAGTTTGGTGTTGTGATGAGCGGATATTTTATACGCTTTTTGGGGGTAATTTCATGTAGATTTTAGCATGTTTCAGTTAGTTTTTAGTAAAATAATATTAGTTTTTAGGCAAAAATCATATTTCTGGACTTTACTATGAGTTTGTGTGTTTTTCTGTGATTTCAGGTATTTTCTGGCTGAAATTGAGGGAGCTGAGCAAAAATCTGACTTAGGCTGAAAAAGGACTGCTGATGCTGTTGGATCCTGACCTCCCTGCACTCGAAATGGATTTTCTAGAGCTACAGAAGTCCAATTGATGCGCTCTCAACGGCGTTGGAAAGTAGACATCCAGGGCTTTCCAGCAATATATAATAGTCCATACTTTGCGCGAGGATAGACGACGTAACTTGGCGTTAAACGCCAAGTTCATGCTGCTGTCTGGAGTTAAACGCCAGAAAAACGTCATTATCCGAAGTTGAACGCCCAAAACACGTCATAACATGAAGTTTGACGCCAAGAAAGGCCTCTACACGTGGATAGCTTTATTCTAAGCCCCAGCACACACCAAGTGGGCCCCAGAAGTGGATTTCTGCACCAATT
The DNA here is from genome assembly GCF_003086295.3 of Arachis hypogaea. NCBI lineage: Eukaryota > Viridiplantae > Streptophyta > Magnoliopsida > Fabales > Fabaceae > Arachis > Arachis hypogaea. Next base: position 81,851,522 of record NC_092044.1, on the reverse strand, counting down.
ATCTTAGTTTACTCATTTTCTGTAAACCTAGGTTACTAGTTTACTATTTAAACAACTTTTAGAGACTTATCTTGTAGCTCATGACATTTTCAGATCGGAATTACATACTTTGTGACGGCATGAGTCTCTAAACTCCATTGTTGGGGGTGAGGAGCTCTGCAGCGTCTCGATGATTTAATACAATTCCTTTGTTTTCCATTCAAACACGCTTGTTCTTATCTAAGATGTTTATTCGCGCTTAACTGTGGAGAAGGTGATGATTCGTGACACTCATCACCTTCCTCAAACCATGAACGTGTGCCTGACAACCACCTCCGTTCTACATCAGATTGAATGAATATCTCTTAGATTCCCCAACAGAATCTTCGTGGTATAAGCCGGATTGATGGCAGCATTCATGAGAATCCGGAAAGTCTAAACCTTGTCTGTGGTATTCCGAGTAGGATTCCGGGATTGAATGACTGTGACGTGCTTCAAACTTTAACCTGCTGGGCGTTAGTGACAGACGCAAAAGAGTGATTCTATTCCAGTAGGAGCGGGAACCAACCGGTGATTAGCCGTACTGTGACAGAGTGCGTGCATAGTTTTCACTGTGAGGATGGGAAGTAGCCATTGACAACGGTGACACCCTACATAGAGCTTGCCATGGAAGGAACCTGCGTGTGAGAAGAGGATCTCAAGGAAAAGTAGAAATTCAAAGGATAAAGCATCTCCAAAACTCCAACATATTCTCCAGTACTGCAAATCAAAGTAACATTGTTCCCTCTTTTATCAATTCCAATAATTTCACTTTTAATCCAAATACTCCTATTGACATCCTAACTAAGATTAATAAAATAAATATTGATTGCTTCAAACCAATAATCTCTGTGGATTCGACCCTTACTCACGTAAGGTATTACTTGGACGACCCAGTACACTTGCTGGTTAGTTGAACGGAATTGTGCCCACTCGTACCAAAAATCCTAAGTTCCACAATTCTACAATAAATATATTAATACTATATTGATGTGATCACAATTTCGTCCACCAATCTCTATGGTCTCTAGATGAGCCTCAGATTCCTTTGGTTCCTCAGGATGGAATTCCCTAGTGGTCAGTGGACGTCCCATGAGGTCTTCCTCACTAGGAATCACATCCTCCTCACTCTCTCCAGGTTCGGCCATGTTGGACATGGTTATGGCCTTGCACTCTCTCTTGGGATTTTCTTCTGTATTGCTTGGGAGAGTACTAGGAGGAGTTTCAGTAACCTTTTTACTCAGTTGACCCACTTGTGCCTCCAAATTTCTAATGGAGGATCTTGTTTCATTCATGAAACTTAGTGTGGTCTTGGATAGATCAAAGACTATGGTTCCTAAGCCAGAATGACTCTGCTCAGAGTTCTTTGTCTGTTGCTGAGAAGATGATGGAAAAGGCTTGCCATTGCTAAACCTATTTCTTCCACCATTATTGTTATTGAAGCCTTGTTGAGGCTTCTGTTGATCCTTCCATGAGAAATTTGGGCCTTCATGAAGAATTATAGGTGTTTCCATAGGGTTCTCCCATGTAATTCACCTCTTCCATTGTAGGATTCTCATGATCATAAGCTTCTCCTTCAGAGGAGGCTTCTTTAGCACTGCCAGATGCAGCTTGTAATCCAGTCAGATTCTGAGAAATTATATTGACTTGCTGAGTCAATATTTTGTTCTGAGCCAATATGGCATTCAGAATATCAATCTTAGGAACTCCTTTCTTCTGAGTTGTCTCATTGTTCACAGGATTTCTTTCAGAAGTGTACATGAACTGGTTATTTGCAACCATTTCAATGAGTTCCTGAGCTTCTGCAGGTATTTTCTTCAGATGAATAGATCCACCTGTAGAATGGTCTAATGACATCTTGGATAACTCAGACAGACCATCATAGAAGATACCTATGATGCTCCATTCTGAAAGCATGTCAGAGGGACACCTTATGATCAATTGCTTGTATCTTTCCCAAGCTTCATAGAGGGTTTCACCTTCCTTCAGTTTGAAGGTTTGAACTTCCACTCTAAGCTTACTCATCTTTTGAGGTGGAAAGAATTTAGCTAAGAAGGCATTGACTAGCTTTTCCCAAGAGTTCAAGCTATCTCTAGGTTGTGAGTTCAACCATATACTAGCTCTGTCTCTTACAGCAAAAGGGAAAAGCATAAGTCTGTAGACCTCGGGATCAACTCCATTGGTCTTAACAGTGTCACAGATTTGCAAAAATTCAGTCAAGAACTGATGAGGATTTTCCAATGGAAGTCCATGAAACTTGCAATTCTGTTGCATCAGAGAAACTAATTGAGGCTTAAGCTCAAAGTTGTTTGCTCCAATGGCAGGGATAGAGATGCTTCTCCCATAGAAGTCGGGAGTAGGTGCATTAAAGTCACCAAGCACCTTCCTTATATTATTGGCATTGTTGTTCTTTTCGGCTGCCATGTCTTCTTCTTTTTCAAAAATTTCCGTCAGGTCCTCTCCAGAGAGTTGTGCTTTAGCTTCTCTTAGCTTCCTCTTCAGAGTCCTTTCAGGTTTAGGATTAGCTTCAACAAGAATGCCTTTCTCTTTGTTCTTACTCATATGAGAGGGAAGAAAACAAAGAAAGTATGGAATCCTCTATGTCACAGTATAGAGATTCCTTGATGTGTCAGAGGAAAAGAAGAATAGAAGGATGAGGTAGATAAAGAAGAATTCGAACATATAAAGAGGGGAGAGGGTTCAAATTATTAAGAGAGGAGGAGTGTTGATGATTAAATGGAAAGAGATGAGAGAGGGAATTTTCAAAAATTTTTAAATAAAATAAAATTAGAGTTTAAAACAATTTGTTACTTAAAAAGGTTTTTGAAAAAGTTGTTAGTGGTTTTCAAAAATTACAGAGAGAAAAGTAGTTAGGTGGTTTTGAAAAAGATAAGAAGTTAGAAAAAGATTTTGAAATTAAAATTTGAAAAAGATATGATTTGGAAAACATTTGATTGAAAAAGATATGTTTGAAAAGATATGATTGAAAAATAATTTTTTAAAAAAAAAAGATTTGATTTTTTTTAAGATTGATAACTTGACTAACAAGAAATTAAAAGATATGATTCTAAAATTCAAATATTAAACCTTTCTTAACAAGAAAGTAACAAACTTGAAATTTTGAATCACAACATTAATTGTTAGCAAGGATTTTCGAAAATATTAAAAGAAAAATGAAAAAGATTTGATTTTGAAAAAGATATGATTGATAAGAGAGGATATGAAAAAGATAAGATTTTGAAAAATTGGTTTTAAAACTTGAAAAATTGAAAGAGATTTGAATTGAAAACAAAATTTTCTCCTTAGTGCTATCCTGGCGTTAAACGTACCATTCTGGCATTTAACGCCCACTTGTTTACCTCCTTGGGCATTAAACGCCCAGCCAGGTACCCTAGCTGCCGTTTACACGCCAGAATTCCTTCTGCACTGGGCATTTTGAACGCCCAGCTTTTTCTCTGTGATTCCTCTGCTGTATGTTTTGAATCTTCAATTCTCTGTACTATTGACTTGAAAAGACATAATTTTGAATTTTTTTTGAATTTTTAATGATGAGAGAGAAAAACAACAAAATGAAACTAATCATGAAAAACTAATATCGAATAAACAATGCATGCAAGAACTTTTTGAATGTCAAGATGAATATCAAGAACATTTTTTTTGAAAAATTTTGAAGAAAAGAAAGACATGCAAGACACCAAACTTAGAAATTTTCATACTAGAGACACTAACAAATTGAGAATGCACATGAGAACAACAAAAGACATAAAACAAGAGAATTTAAAGATCAGACAAAAATTATGAATTTTTTTTATTTTATGATTTTTATGATTTTTTTTGTAATTTTTTCAAAAATTATTTTGAAAAAGAAAATAAGAAACTCAAAATTTTTAATAAGAATTACAGGAATCATGCAATGTTAGTCTAAAGCTTCTGTCTAAAAAGATTAGGCAGGGTCAACCAAGCTTCAGCAGGACATTACATACAACAGCCAAATTGATGGGAATTAACTAGCTCCTGTGATGATAAAAACATCATCTGAAACTCTAGAATTCATTCTTAAAAATTCTGACGAACAAAATAAAAAAGAAAAATACCTAATCTAAGCAACAAGATGAACCGTCAGTTGTCCAAACTCAAACAATCATCAGCAACGGCGCCAAAAACATGGTACACGAAATCGTGATACACAACTTCATGCAGCTGACCAGCAAGTGCACTGGGTTGTCCAAGTAATACCTTACATGAGTAAGGGTTGATCCCACGGAGATTGTCGGCTTGAAGCAAGCTATGGTCATCTTGTAAATCTCAGTCAGGCGGATTCAAATGGTTATAAGGATTTGATAATTAAAAAGTGAAATAGAACATAAAATAGGATAGAAATACTTATGCAATTCATTGGTGGGAATTTCAGATAAGCATATGAAGATGCTTTGTTCCCTCTAAGCCTCTACTTTCCTATTGCCTTCATCCAATCATTCATACTCCTTTCCATAGCAAGTTGTATGTAGGTGGATCACCGTTGTCAATGGCTACCATCCATCCTCTCAGTGAAAATGGTCCGGTTACGAGTAACGTAGGGCTAATTATCTGTCGGTTCTCGATCATGTCGGAATAAGATCCATTGATCCTTTTGCACACTGTCACTGGGCCTAACACTTGCGAGTTTGAAGCTCGTCACAGTCATCCCATCCCAGATCCTACTCGAAATACCACAGACAAGGCTTAGACTTTCCGGATCTCAAGAATGCTGCCAATTGATTCTAGCTTATACCACGAAGACTCTGATCGCACGGAATGGAAGCTCTATTGTCAGGAGAGGCAACCATGCATTGTGAACCAGGAGGCCAAGAGATACACACTCAAGCTCTCGCAGATAGAATGGAAGTGGTTGTCAGGCATGCGTTCATAAGGGAGGATGATGATGAGTGTCACGGATCATCACATCCATTAGGTTAAAGTACGAGTGAATATCTTAGAACAAGAATAAGCGTGAATTGAATTGAAGAACAATAGTACTTTGCATTAATTCATGAGGAACAACAGAGTTCCACACCTTAGTCTATGGTGTGTAGAAACTCCACCGTTAAAAATACATAAGAACAAGGTCTAGACATGGCCGAATGGCCATGCCTCCCAAATAACATGAAACAATCACAAAGGGTTCAAAGACTTAATCCCAAGATCAAAGATGATCAAAAGATGAAAATACAATAGTAAAAGGTCCTATTTATAGTGAACTAGTAACCTAGGGTTTACAGAAATAAGTAAATAATGCAGAAATCCACTTCCGGGGCCCACTTGGTGTGTGCTTGGGCTGAGCATTGAAGCTTTCACGTGCATAGGCTTTTCTTGGAGTTAAACGCCAGCTTTGGTGACAGTTTAGGCGTTTTACTCTAGCTTTTATGCCAGTTCTGTCGTTTAACGCCAGAAAATGGTCTCTGACCTGCGTTTTGATGCCAGTTTGGGCCATCAAATCTCAGGCAAAGTATGGACTATTATACATTGCTGGAAAACCCAAGATATCTACTTTCCAACGCAGTTGAGAGAGCGCCAATTGGTATTCTATAGCTCCAGAAAATTCACTTCGAGTGCAGGGAGGTCAGAATCTAACAACATCTTTAGTCCTTTTTCAGCCTCTGAATCAGATTTTTGCTCAGGTCCTTCAATTTCAGCCAGAAAATACCTAAAATCACAGAAAAACACACAAACTTATAGTAAAGTTCAGAAATGTGATTTTTGCATAAAAACTAATAAAATTATACTAAAAACTAACTAAATCATACTAAAAACTACCTAAAAACAATGCCAAAGAGCGTATAAATTATCCGCTCGTCAATTGGCTATTAACTTTGTCCTCTTCCCTCACCCATAACCAAGACATAGGACACTCTATCTCACCAATTGCATTCCTTCTTAATCCTTGCCCTCATCCAACAATACAAGCACACCATTAGATCGATATCACTTAAATCATCACCCTCCATAGTCACCGCCTTTTCACTAAGAAATACACACGCTACCCACCTCGCTTCCCCACCTAAAACCACACTCCTTCATTAATCACTCATGCTTTTTCTTTCAAGTACTACCACAACCCCACAATCTTCATAGCCTTTTCTTCGAAAACCACCTCTTATATTACTCGATTTCTTTGTTTTTCTATTTCATTCTCCTCTTGCTCTATCCACTTAGCCTCATATTCTTCTTCTTCTACCCCTAGCTCTTACACTATCTCATGCTTGAGGACAAGCACCCTTTGAATTTGGTGTGGATTTGGCTATTTTCCATTAGCACTCAAATGGCCTCATCATCTAGTGCAAAGAGAAAAAAGGGGAAGCAACCAATGGGGCAGCCCAAATTTGATAAGAAAAAATTCAAATCTCTATTCCATGAGCATCAATTCGATGGATGGATGGTCAACAAAGAAGCTACCACGAAATAGGTTTCAAACTTGAGAAGGATGAATACCCTTCAATAATGGAAGAAATCCGGAAAAGAAGATGGGAGCTACTATGTAACCAACCTCTGATGGTATGATTGACTTTGGTGCAAGAGTTCTATACAAATGCAGTAAAAAAAATGAAAATAACCCACCATACAAAACCTATGTGAGAGGAGTGGAGGTAGATTTCAGCCTTAGTGCAATTGTGAGAGCACTTAAAATAAGGCCAAGGTCCTTTGATGAAGCTAGCTACGAAGAAAGGATCAATGGTGATCCAAGGTGTAAATACATAGTGAGTGATCTTTGTGTTTTGGGCACGGATTGGATAAGAGACTCACATGGAAATCCAAACCAACTGAGAAGGAGTGATCTCATACCCAAAGCTAAAAGGTCGTTTGAATTAGTGAGAAGATCAATACTCCCCACTTCAAACATTTCTAAAGTTACAATGAATAAAGCAATTATAGTGCACTGCATAATGAAGGGAGGAGAAGTCAAGGTTCCAGAGATCACCTCTTGTGTGAAAAAGCTGGGTAATCACACTTCAAACATTTCTAGAGCTTTGCTAGGCCATCCAAGCACCATCCAACGCTTGTGTGAAAAAGCTGGGGTAATCTTTGAAGATGAGGACACCTCTTGGGTATCAATAGTCAGGCCTATCACCAAGCATAGGATGGAAAAGGTCTCAACAATTCAGAATCAAAGGAGACCACAAAGGAAAAGGAAAACACCACGACAAGAAGAAGCAGAGCAAGCACCCACAACCACAAAGCAAAAATCCAATGCTTTTGACTTGAACCAAATCCAAAGAAGGAATTTCAAGGCAATACATTCAGGTTCAAGACCAACAAAGGGAATTTCACCAACAATTGATGGAGCAACAGAGAGAACAATACATGCAACTTCAAGAATCCATCAATAACATGGCTCAACAACAAGCTCAACAAGACAAAATCCTCAATGAACTCCAACATCGTCAAGCTACATGGTGCACGAAATTGCAATCACACTTTTGCAATCCGCATAACTAACCAGCAAGTGCACTGGGTCGTCCAAGTAATACCTTACGTGAGTAAGGGTCGATCCCACGGAGATTGTTGGCTTGAAGCAAGCTATGGTTACCTTGTAACTCTTAGTCAGGATATAATATCAATAATAATTCTTAGTTTGAATTGTAAAAAGAAAAAGGGCATAAATTAAATAATTGATACGCAATAAGGGAGAATATGTTGGAGTTTTGGAGATGCTTTGTCTTTTGAATCTCTGCAACATAATGCTTCCTTGCATTCAAAAGTGCAAAGTTCCTTCCATGGCAAGCTGTATGTAGGGCGTCACCATTGTCAATGGCTACTTCCCATTCTCTCAGTGAAAATGGTCCAAATGCTCTATCACAGCACGGCTAATCATCTGTTGGTTCTCGATCATGTCGGAATAGGATCCATTGGTCCTTTTGCGTTTGTCATCACGCCCAACAATCGCAAGTTTGAAGATCGTCGCAGTCATTCAATCCCATAATCCTACTCGAAATACCACAGACAAGGTTTAGACTTTCCGGATTCTCATGAATGCCGCCATCAATTCTAGCTTATACCACAAAGATTCTGATTAAGGAATCTAAGAGATACTCATTCAATCTGATGTAGAACGGAGGTGGTTGTCAGGCACACGTTCATGGATTGAGGAAGGTGATGAGTGTCACAGATCATCACCTTCTTAATGAACATCTTAGATAGGAACAAGCATGTTTGAATGGAAAACAGAAATAATTGCATTAATTCATCGAGATGCTGCAGAGCTCCTCACCCCCAACGATAGGGTTTAGAAACTCATGCTGCCAAAATGTACAAATTTCATATCTAAAAATGTCATGAAATACAAAATAAGTCTCTAAAAGTTGTTTAAATACTAAACTAGTAACCTAGGTTTACAGAAAATGAGTAAACTAAGATAATCGGTGCAGAAATCCACTTCTGGGGCCCACTTGGTGTGTGTTGGGGCTGAGACTTAAGCTTCTCACGTGCCTGGGCTGTTTCTGGCGTTGGACTCCACTTTGCAACCTATTTCTGGCGCCGAACGCCAGACTGCAACATGGAACTAGCGTTGAGTGCCAGTTTACGTCATTTATCTTCGCGCAAAGTATAGACTATTATATATTTCTGGAAAGCCCTGGATATCTACTTTCCAACCCAATTGAGAGCGCGCCAATTGGACTCCTGTAGCTCCAAAATATCCATTCCAAGTGCAGGGAGGTCAGAATCCAACATCATCAGCAGTCCTTTTTCAGCCTAAATCAGATTTTTGCTCAGCTCCCTCAATTTCAGCCAGAAAATACCTGAAATCATAGAAAAATACACAAACTCATAGTAAAGTCCAGAAATATAATTTTTGCCTAAAAACTAATAATATTCTACTAAAAACTAATTAAAACATACTAAAATCTACATGAAATTACCCCCAAAAGGCATATAAAATATCCGCTCATCACTACACACCATAGAGTCTTCCACGAGTATAGAGTCTTCAAGGAAGCCAAGCATAGGGATAGGGTCGAATATGATGTTAACACCCAGGCTCCTGTTGCGGTCATTGCACGGGCTCCCTAATGTGCTCCAAACCCTTCTTTGTGATTGACCTCTCCTCGTCGATCAGGGTATCTCCCTCTATGTGAGCTCCAGTTGCTGCACATAGGTGGTAAATGAGATGGGAGAAAGCCAGTCTTACAGAGGTGGAGGGCTTATCAGCTACTCTGTAAAACTTTTGAGGCATCACCTCACGCACCTCCACCTTATTGCCGAGCATAATACAGTGAATCATCACTACTCGCTCGATTGTAACCTCATAGCGATTACTCATATGAATAATAGAACATTGGATGAACTCCAACCATCCTCTAACTACTTGCCTAAGGTCAAGCCTGCTAAACTGGAAAGGCCGACCTTGAGCATCCCCCCTCCACTGAGCTCCAGGTACGCAGATGTCAGTAAGAACTTAGTCCAACTACTGGTAGTGTTGACCCTACGAATGAATGTGTGAGCGTCCTCTTGTGGCTCTGGCAATCACAGCGCCACACTCACACTCTCATAGCTGAAATCCATGATGTGTCCTCTGACCATGGTGTGCCAATTCTTCGGCTCCGGGTTCATGCTTCTATCATGCTTGCTCATCACCCAAGCATTAGCGTAGAACTCCCGTAGTATTAACACTCCAAACTCGGTTATGGGGTTGGCCAGAACTTTCTAACCTCTCTCAGAATTTTCTATAGGATCTCCAGGTACTCATCATTCTTTAGCTTGAAGGGGACCTTGGGAGTCACCTTCTTCTTCCTCATCACATCATAAAAATGGTCTTAATAGGTCTTGGAAAAGAATCGTGTAAAATCTCATGCCTTTGAAGTAGGGGTTTCTTCTTTCTTTTCCTTGAGGACTCTATTTTTTGGTGCCATAGGTGTAAGAGTGAAAAAACAAAAAGCGGAGCACCCAATACCAAACTTAAAAGCTTTGCTCGTTCCCAAGAAAATAGAAATATAAAATAGGAAAAGTTTTTTTAAAAGAAAATAGAAGAAGGAGATAGAGGAGTTAGGGTATAGGCTTTGACCATGTGTGAAGGAAGTGGAAAATGAAGAAAGGGAATGTGTATGGTGAAGAGTAAGTAAGAGGAGAAGAGTAGTGTGAGGTGTGGTGAAAATGGATGAAGTGAGGGTTATTTATAAGTGGGGGTGGTAAGGGGTTTCGGTTATAGTGAGGGAAGGGTGGGAAAATTGAATTTAAATATGGGTTGTTGGAAAGAGAGATGGATGTGATTGATGAGAGAGGGGATTGGGTGGAGTGAAAGGTGGGTTGAGAGAATCAAGGGAAGTGATGGATGATGGGATGGATGAATGTGGATGAAAATATGGGTGAGAGAGGAGAGAGAATGGATAAGAGTGAGTAAGTGGTGAAGTGGTTGGTGGTTGGTGTTTATCCATTGGCCAAAGAAGCTTGCAATTCAAATTCAGCATGCTATCTCCCCCCTGGGCGCTAAATGCTGGGTTGGCATTTGGCGCCACCAGAGGGATCTCCATTTTTTTCTAGCATTTAACGCCAAGAATAGGCGTTGAACGCCCTAAGGGGACCAAAAATTGGTCTTGAAATCCTCCCTCATGGACGTTAAACGTCCAACATCTTCCTCCCCCCTGGGCGCTGAACGCCAGCCTGGCATTTGGCGCCACCAGGGGGTCTCCTCCAGGGTGTGCTATTTTTCCTTCCACGCTTTTCTCTTCTTGTTCTGAGTGCTATACATGATCACAAAGGTTAGAAAAATGGGAAAAACTATGAAAATCAATATAAAATAAATTAATATAAAATCAAACTCAAATAAACTAAAAATAGAATAAAAGAAAGTAAAAGTAAACTATAGGATACATATGGTTGGGTTGTCTCCCAACAAGCGCTTCTTTGCCGTCATTAGCTTGATGGACACCTCCTTTATAGAGGGTTATAGGGGCTCAGATCTTCACCCCTCATTGTGAACTTCCTCCCTGTTCTCTCATAAATTAGTTCAACATGCTCCAGAGGCATGATTCTGTTCACCATGTGTAATATGACTGGACTTCTTGTGAAGACTACTCTCATGCCAGGTGAGAAGTCATCAGTAGGAATCTTCTTATTCCTCCAGCCTTTGGGTACTTTTTTTTGGGCCTCCTCCTTCAATGGTGGGTGGTAAATGCCCAACACCAAACTTAGGTTCGATGTCAGGAGGATCTGTATGGCATTCCACTGAATGAGAAGGCTTGAGCACTGAGCTCTGCATGCTAGTGCCACCTTTGTTTGAAAGAGGTCAAGGCTTGGGAATTTTGAATAGAAAATGGTCCTCATGCATCCTCAGGACAAGCTCTCCTTTATCTACATCAATCAAGGCTCTCCCAGTAGCTAGGAATGGCCTTCCTAGGATGATGGAGTCATCCTTTTCCTTGCCAGTATCAAGTATCACGAAGTTTGCAGGGAGGTAAAGGTCTTCAACCTTTACTAGGACATTCTCCACCAATCCATATGCCCGCTTCAGGTACTTGTCCGCCATCTCCAATGAGATCCTTGTGAGCTGCGCCTCTTGGATCCCTAGCATTTTCATCACAGAGAGAGACATCAAATTTATGCTTGATCCAAGGTCGCATAGTGCTCTCTCAAATGTGATGGTCTATATAGTGCAAGAAATCAGGAAGCTTTCGAGATCTGGCAGTTTTTGAAGTAGCTTCTTTTGCACCAGTGCACTGTACTCCTTGGTTATCACCACAGTTTCATCTCCCCTTAGGGACTTCTTCTCAGAGAATACACTTTTTAGACAGGCCATACAGGGAGGCTTCTTTTCCAATGACTCAGCAAAAAGAATATTAATCTATAACTTCTTAAAGACTTCCAAGAATTGATCAAGTTGCTCATCCTTGGTCTCTTCTTGTACATTCAGAAGGTGTTGTACTTTTGGCTCTTTTATCTTTGCTAGGGCATGTGCTAGTGTACTGCCAATCTCCTCTTGAGCCTTTTTCTCCTTTAAATCCTCAACAATATCCTTCTTTTTAGGCACGACCTCCTTGCCCATGGTGAGGACTTTTCACTCTTCCGTTGGATTGACCTCTGTGTTGCTTGGAAGAGTGTTGGGATGTCTCTCAGGTATCCTGCTGCTCAACTGACCCACTTGTATTTCCATGTTCTGAATTGAAGACTGAGTCTCTTGCATGAAGTTGTGGGTGCTCTTGAAAAGATCAGAGACTATTGTGGCTAAGTTAGAGAGGCTATGTTCTGCCTATTGTTGAACCTATTCTGATTGGTTCCACCCTGGTTATTGTTGAAGCCTTGTTTGAGGCCTCTGCTACTCTCTCCACCCAAAATTAGGATGATTCCTCCATCTTTGATTGAAAGTATTTGCATAGGGATCATTATTGGGATTTCTAGAGAAATTTTCTATGTAATTTACTTCCTCCATGGTGAGCTGAGCAATGTCACTCACGTCCCTTTGAGTGTAGCTCCCAATCATGCCATATGATACATCTTGAGTGCTGACAGCTAAAACCTGTATCCCGGTCAAGTGCTGAGAGATTATGCTTATCTGTTGGGACATGAGCTTTTTTTGAGTGAAAATAGTGTCCAATGTGTCCACCTCCATGACTCCTCTCTTTTGAGTAGTCCCAGTGTTCACAGGGTTCATCTCAGAAGTGTACACGTATTGGTTATTGGAAACCATCTCAATAAGCTCATCTGCCTATTCAGGCATCTTCTTCATGTGTAGAGAACCACCTATAGAGTGATCCAAAGATATCTTGGCTATCTCAAATAGGCCATCATAAAAGATCTGCAACCTGGTCCACTCTAAGACCATGTCTGAGGGGCATCTACTGATCATCTACTTGTATCTCTCTTATGCCTCATAAAAGGACTATCCATCTTTTTATCTGAAGGTCTGGACATCCACTCCAAGCTTACTCAGCTTTTGGGGTAGAAAAAATTTGCTCAGAAATCTAGTGACCACCTTGGCCCATGGGTCCAGGCTCTCCTTGGATAGAGAATAAAGACACAACTTTGCTCTGTACCTTATAGCAAAAGGAGAGAGCATGAGCTTATAAACTTTAGAGTTCACTCCATTCGTCTTGACCGTGTCACAGATTTGCAGAAAGCCAGATATGAATTGGTTGGGGTCCTCCTGCGGAAGTCCCTAAAACTGACAGCTCTGTTGCACCAGAGTGACCAGTTGAAGTTTAAGCTTGAAATTATTGGCCCCAATGGTAGGTAAAAATATATTTCGCCCAAAGAAGTCAGTTGTGGGTGCAGTGTATGATCCAAGCACCTTCTTGGCTTGCTCTTCAGCGTTCGAATTCTCTCCATTAGCTTCCATGGTGGACTCTTCAGCTTCCTTCTCAAAAGTTTCCTTGAGATTTTTCCCGGCTTTGTAAGCTTTGGCTTGTTGCAAATGCCGCCTCAAGGTTCTTTCAGGTTCAAAATCAAACTCGAGAAGGGTTCTTTGTCCCTGTTCCTGCTTATAAACAACAAAAAACAAGGAAAAAGTGGGAGTCTCTATGTCAGAGTATAGAGAACTCCCTATGAGATGTCCTATGTAAAAAGAGAAAATTAAAACAAAACAAGGTGAGCAATTAACAAGAAAAATTCGAAAATAAAAATGCAAGATTTAACCTAAAAATTTTCGAAAATTAGAAAGAAAAGGATTTTTAAAAAAAATTCGAAATTCCTAAAGGAAGTGAAAACACTAAAAGACACCAAACTTAAAATAAAAAATTAAAGAAAAATAAATAAGCTAAAAAGAAAATTGAAAATTAAGAAAAAGTAAACAAAATAGAAGTCAAAAATTAAAAAGAAAATAATTAAACAAAGACTAATAAAAATACCTAATCTAACTAACAAGACAACTGGTAGTTGTCAATCACAAACAATCCCCGACAACGGCGCCAAAAACTTGGTGCGCGAAATTAGAACTCGCACAACTTAACCGATAAGTGCACCGAGTCATCCAAGTAATACCTCAGGTGAGTGAGGGTCGATCTGACGAGGATTGTCGGACTGAGCAAGCAATGGTCGTCCTGTTGTACTTAGTCAAGAAAACAGTAAAAAGAGTTGTGTTGTTGTAACGCATAAAACAAATACCAAGAAAAGAAAGAAAGCAATTAAAGGTATGGTTTAAAAAAATAATGAGAAATCGATTAAGGTTTCGGAGTTGTTTACTTTTTCCGGATTAAAATGTCTTACTAACTATTTTAACAATGAATGATTCATTCTATTGCAAACCATAAGTGATTAAACCCTAATTTCTTAGCGATTTAATCTCCTCTAATCCTCATCAAATGCAACTCTCATGGCCAATCAATTCCGATTAGAGGGTTAAGTTTAGAAAACTAGTTTAACGCCACAAAAATCCTAATTACCAAAAGCTAACAGGATTTTATGTCACATATCCCAATTAGTTCATGCAATTAACAATTTAGGAGGAATTTATTTTCAAGCTATAATTCAAGCAAGATAACTCTCTCGGGAATCACAAGAACTCATGTAGAAAAGGGTCATACTCTCGTTCCACCCAGTTCATAAGATTAAGAACGAAAACAATCCTTAGAATTGAATCAAAACATTAATTAAAATAGAAGAATAATAGTTCTAATCCATAGAAATAAATAGAGCTCCTAACCTTAACCAGGAGGTTTAGTTGCTCATAATTTACAAAGAAAACAGGATTCTGAAAAAGTGCGAAATGAAGAAGATCCTAAAACTATGTGATCTTTTCCTTTAAATATGATGAGCGGATAATTTATATGCTTTTTGGCATTGTTTTTACATAGGTTTAGCATGTTTTATTCATTTTTTATTATATTTTTATTAGTTTTTATGCAAAAATCACAATTCTGGACTTTACTATGAGTTTGTGAGTTTTTTTGTAATTTCAGGTATTTTCTGGCTGAGATTGAGGGACCTGAGCAAAAATTTGATTCAGGGGCTGAGAAAGGACTGCAGATGTTGTTGGATTCTGACCTCCCTGCACTGAAACGAGTTTTCTGGAGCTACTGAGGTCCAATTGGCGCGTTCTTAATTGGGCTGGAAAGCTAACATCTTGGTCTTTCTAGCAATGTTTAATAGTCTATACTTTGCTCGAGATTTGATGGCCCAAACTGGCGTTAAAACGCCCACCAGAGACCCTTTTCTAGCGTAAAACGCTGAACTGGCACCAGAACGGGAGTTAAATGCCCAAACTGGCATCCAAGCTGGCATTTAACTCCAGAAAAAGAATATGCACGTGTAAAACTCAATGCTCAGCCCAAGCAAACACCAAGTGGGCCTTGGAAGTGGATTTCTGCACTATCTGCACTTAGTTACTTATTTTCTGTAATCCCTAGTAACTAGTTTAG
Source organism: Arachis hypogaea (assembly GCF_003086295.3). Taxonomy (NCBI): domain Eukaryota; kingdom Viridiplantae; phylum Streptophyta; class Magnoliopsida; order Fabales; family Fabaceae; genus Arachis; species Arachis hypogaea. Next base: position 81,836,184 of record NC_092044.1, on the reverse strand, counting down.
TATAAATAGCACTTTTTCCTATTCTATTCATATCCTTTTTTCAGACTTTTAGGCAATTTTTCATATATAGGGAAGCTGGCCATTCGGCCATGCCTAGACCTTTTTCGCTTATGTATTTTCCAACGGTGGAGTTTCTACACCTCATAGATTAAGGTGCGGAGCTCTGCTGTTCTTCATGAATTAATGCAAGTACTATTGTTTCTCTTTCAATTCACGCTTACTTCTTCTCCAAGATATACTCTCGTACTTAATTCAGTTGAGTCAGAATGAAGGGGTGACCCGTGACAATCACCCACTATCTTTGTTACTCGTTTAGCCAAGATCCGCGTGCCTGACAACCACAAGCGGTCTACATGATATTCAATGTAGTCATTAGGCGATAGCTGGAGTATAGTCTCTTAGGTCTCTGATCCATGGATTTAACTTGCCTCTCCTGACAACAGAGCATTCGAATCCGTGATATTAGAACCTTCGTGGTATAGGCAATAACCAATTGGCAGCATTCCTGAGATCCGAAAAGTCTAAGCCTTGTCTGTGGTATTCCGAGTAGGATCTGGGACGGGATGACTGTGACGAGCTTCAAACTCACGAATGCTGGGCACAGTGACAGTGTGCAAAAGGATAGAGAGATCCTATTCTGACACAAGTGAGAACCGACAGATGATTAGCCGTGCGGTAGCTGTGCCTAGTATTTTTCATCCAAGACAAGAAATCCAACAGTTGATTAGCCGTATAGAAACTGTAGCTAGACCATTTTCACTAAAAGAACAGATGGTAGCCATTGACAACGGTGATCCACCAACATACAGATTGCCATGGAAGGGAACACGCATGATTGGATGAAGACAATAGGAAAACAGAGGTTCAGAAGCAACAAAGCATCTCCAAACGCTTATCTGAAATTTCCACCACTAAATTACATAAGTATCTTTATTTTAATTTGCATTTTATTTATCTTTCAATTATCAAAACTTATAACCAATTGAATCTGCCTGACTATAGCTTGCTTCAAGCCGGCAATCTCTGTGGGATCGACCCTTACTCGCGTAAAGTTTTATTACTTGGACGACCCAGTGCACTTGCTGTTTAGTTGTACCGGAGTTGTGAAAAGTGTGATAACAATTCCGTGCACCAAGTTTTTGGCGCCGTTGCCGGGGATTGTTCGAGTTTGGACAACTGACGGTTCATCTTGTTGCTTAGATTAGGTAACCTTCTTTCTTGTTTCAACCTTTATTTTCTTTTCAAAAAGTTTAAAATAAAATAAAATAAAATAATACGAAAATTTTTTTTAATAAAATCATAAAACCAAAAAATTGTGTTTCTTGTTTGAGTCTAGTGTCAAATTTTAAGTTTGGTGTCAACTGCATGTTTTTAATTTTTCTTAGATTTTCGAAAATTCATGCATTGTGTTGTTCTTTGATCTTCAAGTTGTTCTTGATGATTTTCCTTGTTTGATCTTTAATTTTTCTTGTTTTTCTTGTGCATTTTCGAATTGTTAGTGTCCCTAGTACAAAAGTTTTTAAGTTTGGTGTCTTGCATGTCTTTCTTTTCTTAAAAATTTTCAAAAATATGTTCTTGATGTTCATCATGATCTTCAAAGTGTTCTTGGTTTTCATCTTGACATTCAAAGTGTTCTTGCATGCATTTTTTGTTTTGATATTAAATTTTTATGTTTTGTTTCATTTTGTTATTTTTCTCTCTCCTCATTAAAAAATTCAAAAGTAAAAAACATATCTTTTCCTTATTCTTCTCATAATTTTTGAAATTTTGAGTTGACTTAGTCAAAAATTTGTAAAATTTGGTTGTTTCTTCTTAGTCAAGTCAAAATTTAAATTTAAAAACTTTATCTTTTCAAATCTTTTTCAAAATCAATTCTTTTTCATTTTTTTTATGATTTTCGAATTTCATTCTTAAAATTTTTCAAAATCTTTTTCATTTTTCTTTTAATGTTTTCAAAAATTTTAAAACTAATTTTTCAAAATCTTTTTTATTACTTTTATTTCATATTTTCAAAAATCCTTGCTAATAATTAATGTTTTGATTCAAAAATTTCAAGTTTGTTACTTTCTTGTTAAGAAAGGTTCAATCTTTGAATTCTAGAATCATATCTTTTAGTGTCTTGTTAGTCAAGTCATCAACTTTAATTTTAAAAATCAAATCTTTTTAACATCTTTTTCAATTCTTTTTCAAAATAAATTTCAATCATATTTTTTTAAATTTTAATTTCAAAATCTTTTTCTAACTTCTTATCTTTTCAAAATTTATTTTAAAATCTTTTTCAACTAACTACTTGACTTGTTTGTTTTAATTTTAAAAAGTTTACTATTTCTTATCTTTTTCAAAACCACCTAACTACTTTTCCACTTCTAATTTTCGAGAATCACTAACCACTTTTTCAAAAATCTTTTTTAATTAACTAATTATTTTAGTTTTTAATTTTCTTGTATTTCTTTTTCAAATTTTCGAAACTAACTTAGTTAATTAAATAAAAATAAAAATATTTTTCTTTTCCTCTTCTTAAAATTCGAATACACTTTCTCTCATCTCTTTCTATTTATTTTATTTATTTACTAATATTTCTCTTCTACTAATCTAATAATTCAAACCCTCTCCCTCTCTGTGTGTTCAAATTCTTCTCATTCTCTCTCTACCTCATTCTTATATTCTTCTTTTCCTCTGACACATAAAGGAATCTCTATACTGTGACATAGAGGATTTCACTACTCTCTTTGTTCTCTTCTTTTTCATATGAACAAAAACCGGGATAAAGACATTCTTATTGAAGCTGATCCTGAACTTTCTCTAATGCAGTAGAATTGCAAGTTTTATGGACTTCTATTGGAAGATCCTCATTAGTTCTTAGCTGAATTCTTGCAAATATGTGACACTGTTAAGACCAATGGGGTTGATCCCGAGGTCTACAGACTTATGCTTTTCCCCTTTGCTGTAAGAGACAGAGCTAGGATATGGTTGGACTCACAACCTAGGGAAAGCCTGAACTCTTGGGAAAAGTTGGTCAATGCTTTCTTGGCCAAATTCTTTTCACCTCAAAAGATGAGCAAGTTTAGAGTGGAAGTCCAAACCTTCAGATAGAAGGAAGGTGAATCCCTCTATGAAGCGTAGAAAAGATACAAGCAAATGATCAGAAGGTGTCCTTCTAACATGCTTCCAGAATGGAGCATCTAAGGTATATTCTATGATGGTCTGTCTGAATTGTCCAAGATGTAATTGGACCACTCTGCTGGTGGATATCTTCATCTGAAGAAAACCCCTGCAGAAGCCCAGGAACTCATTGAGATGGTTGCAAATAACCAGTTCATGTACACTTCTGAAAGAAATCCTGTGAATGATGGGATGACCCAGAAGAAAGGAGTTATTGAGATTGATACTTTGAATGCCATATTAGCTCAGAATAAAATATTGACTCAGCAAGTCAATATGATTTCTCAGAATCTGACTGGATTGCAAGCTGCATCCGGCGGAACTAAAGAAGCCTCATCTGAAGGAGAAGCTTATGACCCTGAGAATCCTACAATGGAAGAGGTGAATTACATTGGAGAATCCTATGAAAACACCTATAATCCTTCATGGAGAAATCATCCAAATTTCTCATGGAAGGATCAACAGAAGCCTCAACAAGGCTTCAATAATAACAATGGTGGGAGAAATAGGTTCGGCAATAGCAAGCCTTTTCCATCATCTTTTCAGCAATAGACAGAGAATTCTGAGCAAAGCCTCTCTGGCTTAGCAACCATAGTCTCTGATCTATCTAAAACCATGATACACCCCAATTTTGTGGTTTATTTTGTGCTTAATTTGGGAGATTTTGTCACCTTTTCTCACATTTATTCAATGAAATAGCATGGTTTTGCAATTCTCCCTTGATTTGTGCTTAAATGTGAAAACATGCTTTTTAGGCCTTAAAATAGCTAAATTTAATCCACTTTAATTTCATTCGATGCCTTGATATATTTGTTGAGTAATTTTAGGTTCATAAGGCAAGTATTGGATGGAAGAAATGAGGAAAGAAGCATGCAAAGTGGAGAATGCATGAGGAAACAAGAATTGGGAATCCATCGATGGGCGCGCACGCGTACAAGGCACGCATACGCAAAAGTGATTTTGCATAGAAACACGCACGTGTACATGACACGTCTGTGTGGAAGAAGAAATAGCCAATCGACGCGCATGCGCACATGGCGTGTACGCGCCGATTCTCGCACGTAACTCACTTAAAGGCAAAATGCTGGGGGTAATTTCTAAGCAGCCCAGGCCCAATTCCAACCTATTTCTGAGTGTATTTCATGCAGAATTGAAGCCCAAGCAAAGGGGGGGAGCAATTATTTGTAACTTAGCATCAGGTAGGTTAGTTTCTAGAGAGAAAAGCTCCCTCTTCTATCTAGAATTAGGGTTCTTAGGATATTTCCATCTTAGATCTAGGCTTAATTCCATGTTCTCATCTTATTTCTTTTATGATTTCTTGTTCCTACTACTTGATTCTCTTAGTTTTCATGTTAATTTCTCTTTTATGTTTCTTTTGTGATGATGAACTCATGTAGGATTTGATTTACATTTAATGTAATTTAATGTTTGATGTTCTTTTATTGATGATTTGAGTTGTTGATTTACTTTCCTTGCAATTGGTAGTTGGTAGATTTATTATTCTTGCATTTTTACTATGCTTTCCTGGTGCACGAAATTGTGATCATCAACAATGGCGCCAAAAACTTGGTAGCGCTCTCAAACGTGAATCACTCTTAGTCACAACTCCGCACAACTAACCAGCAAGTGCACTGGGTCGTCCAAGTAATACCTTACGTGAGTAAGGGTCGATCCCACAGAGATTGTTGGTATGAAGCAAGCTATGGTCATCTTGTAAATCTCAGTTAGGCGGATAGTAAATGTTATGGAGTTTTCGAATAATAAATAAAGCAGAAAATAAAGATAGAGTTACTCATGTAATTCAATGGTGGGAATTTCAAATAAGTGTATGGAGATGCTTATCCATGAATCGTGGATAATTTCTTGAAATTTATGTGACCGTAGTTGTTTGTTATTCTAATAGTGATACTAGTTTATTTATTTACTATGTTGAACAATAGGTATCTGACCACCACTGGCCGTGGTGTGTATGTCTGGTGGCTGGAGCGACTCTAGCCGTGGTACGATGGTTGGACCCAGAGGTTCGACCCCGGTCGTAGGATCACCGTGCATCATATGTTTGACACCAAGCCTACCAAAGAGTACTATGATTGGTGGCGAGGGGGCTTTTCGTGTGCGAGATCTATTGGGGCAGGAGGTTTTAGAGGACCCGAGGCTGGTAGAGTTGCCCCCTGACATCCAACCCATTGCCAGCCAGTTGAGAGACGATCCCACCCTCCCGAGGGGCATGCCGGATCGGAGGAGACGTGCGAGGGAGGTAAGAGAGGACACTCGATGACCAACTAGGAGGGAGAGGGGCCATAGAGAGTGTCGACCAGGTGAGCCGGTCAAGAGGGAGAGGACCACGCCTCAACGGGCTAGAAGTGATGTAGAGTTTGAGGAGGAGGCGGAGTACGACCACCAAGAGGATGACGGTGACATCCCACATCACAGTGTGGCTTCACCTACGGGACCGACTCCTCCACCTCCTCCCCCTCCCCCGGGTACAGAGCGTGGCATTCATCTGGTTCCGATGGGCAGCTGTCTCGGCAAGCTTGGGATACATCACCACCAGGTTAGTATGAGGGAGGTCCATCCGGGACCTAGTAGGAAGAGGAGCTCCTCCTTGATGAGATCCTCATTCACGATGCCTTCCAACTTCACACCGTCCTGCTCGTCACCATGGATCGGTTAGCCGAGTCATTCCGCACAGGTAGGGAGGATGGCATCGGTGATTCCCAGCACCCATTAGCTCTTGCCCAGACCTCCTCCTGGATGCCTCAGATATCATCGACTTCTGGCTCGTCATACGAGATGGGTCTTTGACCACGTAGCCAGTACGCGACACCCCCTCCCACGACTATGGTATGTACCTGACCCAGTCCTAGCCTTAGGTGACTCCATCGGCAGCTCCACATTCCCAGCCCCAGCTTCATTTACCTCAGTATGCCACAGCTCCACCGTCCGGAGGGCTCCAGCCGTATCATGCTGATATTCACCAGGATCCGGCTGCCCCGGTCGGAGATCCTCGACCATCTCGACCTCAGTGCCAGGCTCAGCCTCTACCATGTGGCACCGGGCACAGGCGCCACAAACAGGATCCCCACCAGCGATGATGATTGCGTATGTGGATTGGAGTTATTTTTATTGTATTGTACTTTAGTTGGATTAAGGTTATGTATGTACGTTTGTATTTTAGTTGGATTGTACTTTAGTTGGATTGTAATTATGTATACTGTTACTAGAACGTAAAATATTGCATTTGAAGTTAAAATATTACATATCCAAAGTTACAAGAACATAAGATATCACATTACTAAAAAAAACACCAACACATGCTAACTACGGTAAACCTAGAAGCATTATATTGTACGACCTAAGCATTTCTGTAGCGAACCTCAGTTTTAAAAATATAAATATAAATAAGTGATAATTTATTTTATAAAATTAGAGTTCCTTATTTTTAAAAAATTATTTTTATTATCAGTAATTGAACTAATTTTATAATAATTTGAATTTAATTAAATCCACATTATTATTATTATTATTATTATTATTATTATTATTATTATTATTATTATTATTATTGGATATAATTGTCATGAGTATTATATGTATTATAAATTTATATAGTTTTGCTTCTTATTATTATATATTCATTGTTGTTATTATATTCACTACGTTATTATTATTATTACTATTATTACGTTTATTATTATTATTATTACATGATTATCATTACTATTGCTAGTATTATTATTACTATTATTAATCATAAAACACGAAAACAAAAGGCGGTTTTGATATGCATTACAATTGCATATATTATTATCATTATTATGCACATATATATATATATATATATATATATATATATATATATATATATATATATATATATCCACCTTTTACTTGATGAAAAGCCATTGTATAGGTATACACATATATGGAATATCTAGTTATGATTATCATTAGCTTTATATATAATAATATCATCTGAAGAAATAAGTAACATTTACTTTATTATTATTATACTTGTGCCGCTATATATATATATATATATATATATATATATATATATATATATATACCGAGAGAGAGAAGCGTGGGAGCGTAATCCTCTTCCAACCTTTCGTTTTTAATTTTTTGCAATTCGTAACTCCAATAAAAAATCTAATTCGATAAAAGTATTCGTATCTTCTTCCTCTACATGTTGGCACCATTTTTAATCGATAAAAGTTGACGGTGACATAGCTTTTCTGTCTCTTGAGATCGGCCAGCGGAAGTGTTAGAAGGCACAGACGATTCTGTACATTTTCTTCTTCGATAGCTCGGTCAGAAAGCTTCTCTGGAGTTTTGAATATTTTGATTCCGTACGAAAGTATGGTTTTGCTTTCTCGTAGTTAATGTTTAATGTCACGTGAAAACTTAGGCTAGAAGACCTTAAAATAGGAATGAACTGAATGAATAATTGATGGATTGTGTATATGGTATAAAATGTGTGGTTTAGTTGTTGTTAATAATTTGCTGTTAGAGTTGGTGGGTTTTGGAAAAAAGACTTAATATTGGTATTTGTTTGGTTTTGAAATAATTTGTTACTGGAAGTGAATTGAATGATTGAGATATGTTTGGTTTCATAGTTGGGACCTTTAAAGGGTGGCAGAAATTCGAGTTTTAGAAGAGGTACTGCCAAAGTTTCTGTAAGAGCTGGAGTTTTCGATTTAAAGTGATATTTTAAAAAAAAGAGATTATCATGTAGCTTGTGTATTTGAGACTATTTGTTGACCCTCTGTCGCAAGATGTGACCGGGCACTTTAACTCCCCAGATTCTCCCATGGGCATGCATATATATATATATATGAATATTGAATATTATATTTGAGCTTGGAGTCGATCCATGGAATATTATTGAGCTTGGAGTTCAATTCCATGGAATACTATATTATTGAGCTTGGAGTGTGACTCCATGGAATATTATATTTGAGCTTGGAGTTTAACTCCATGGAATATTATTGAGCTTGGGGATGCGCGCACAGAGGGACTGTTGATAAACCACTATTTTATGGTTTACAATGTGTTTAATTGTGTGGTTTTATCATGGTCTTTACCCACTTATTCATATAATTAGCATGCATTTATATTTCCTTCCTAAAATTATTACATGATTGAAAACATGCTTCTTTGGTCTTAATTTAGCTAATCTTAATCCTCTCTTATTACCATTCGATGCCTTGATCTGTGTGTTAAGTGTTTCAGGCTTTAACTGTCCAATGGTTAACTATCAGGACATGTCGGGTTGGCTGTATAACCGACAGATGAGACTCATCAGCCATAGGACAGGCATACATCATATGCATTTGTTTACTTTGTTTGAGTATGCATTGTTTTAGTTTGCTTAGCTATTTAATTCTGCTTAACTGCTACTTGTTCTAGTTGCTGTAAATGCTTCTCTATCTATGTTTTCCTTGCTTGAATTGTATGTATATGTTTCTGAGAAACTCCTCTTGGCAAAGGTGTGGAGGGGGTTGTTCCACCAGTGATTTAGAGGATTTGAGGAAACAGAGCGTGAAGTATTAGGTTAAAGATAGATTCAAAACTAGAATACCTTAGACAACTTACCTAATTTCTGGTTTAGTTGAATTCTTAAGCTGAAATCTGAGTGTCGAAGTTCTAGGAATGCCTCTGGCTCTCCCGAGACCTTTTATATTAACTATGCGGGCACCTTTACCATACTGAGAACCTCCGGTTCTCATTCCATACTATGTTGTTGTTTTTCAGATGCAGGTCGAGAGGTATCTCATTAGGCGTCTGGACACCTGAAGCAAAGTGGTTACTAGGTTATTTTGTTATGCAGTGATGTATATACATGTACTTAGCTTTCTCTCCGTATAACTTATTCTTTTTGATCCTCTTAGAGGTTTATGGAGAGGCAGGATTTTGTTTATGTACATTTTGGGTTTTGGATATATATATATATATATATATATATATATATATATATATATATATATATTCTTCGGCCAGCCTTGGCTTCGCAGACTGAGTTAGGAGCTTGTTATTTTGTACCTTTGGCTTTCTATTCCTATTTTTATTATCTTACGTTTGATAGTTATAGTTTTCCTCACACGCAAGTTGTTCCGTTTTCGGAGCGTGGCGCTTTTCATTTTGCGATTTTGTTTTACCCATTTTTCAAGGCTCCTAGTCTATTATATTCTTTCTACTATCATAGGTATGTGTTATAATTTTTAGAAGTCGTAATACCTTGCCACCTCTTTTTTACGAAATTTTTGGGTGGTAGGGTGTTACAATCTCCCGTGGGCTGATTAAGACATCCCCTTCTTGAATGACCGACTTGTCTACAGAGGCCACACCACTTCTCATATCGCTCGGTCTCGTCCATATCATTTCGGAATCTGGTAGACACGGGCCTTCCAGTCGCCTTCCGACGCATGACTGGGTTAGGACGCAGCATCATCCTATGCCACTTCGCCCACATTGATTCGTTAGGGATAGATGGAAACTCCGTCTCGTACACCTTAAATATAGCTTCCTGTTCGTACACAGGATGCAATACGGGACCCACTCAATACTATCTGCGGCGCACCCGGCAAGTGCGCGGCGGCACGGATAATGGAGAGATTAGAATAAACCACAATCACACATACCGTCCGAACAAGATACATGAATTGTCATCTCGTTTACACGATAAACAAGATATGACTTAAGAATGTAAAACGGTAAATATTTTTTAAATTATTTATTTCGATAATTATTTTATTTATTGTATTTATTTAAATAAAAAATCCTGTTCTATATATATACATAAAACATGATATAAATAGTTAAATTGATTACTATCTTTTAGTCTACATGAAGCGCCATATAATATTATATCATGGTAAAAGATTATGATTTGATAAAATATTTTAATTAATAATATTTGAATTAAGTTACACCAATTCAAAAATAGCAGTTCATGTTACTTTTCCGGCTTAATCCTATAAGAAATTATCAACTTCAGCCAATATTTTCTGAAACTGTACTGTTATTTATCTTTATATTTTCTTTCAACCAATATCATCAGTTTCATTTTTTTCTCCTTTCTAACGCACTATAACTTTACCCCCATGCTATCAGTCATATACTTCCATCCCTGATTACCTTTGTTGGCCAATCATTATTAGCCACCCTAAACCTTAATACAAACTGTCATAAAATATTTTTTCTAAAAATTTAAATTAATAAAAAAATTATATATATATATATATATATATTTTAAGGGCTTTTTTTTAATTGATTTTTTGCATAATTTTTTTATTAACCTTATAACGAAGTAATTATTATTTTTTAAAATTAAAAAAATTATTAACTCTAAAAATTTATGTCACAAAAATTCTGATATTATATTATAAAATTATTTTTTTTAATAATTTAAATTAATAAAAAAATATATAAATAATTATATCTCTAATACCAATTATATATGAAATGAATTTCAAAGATTATATATATACTAACATTTACAAGAAATCAATAACAAATGCTCAGGCACCATCTACACGTCCTTATTATATAGATCACAATAGCACTCTGGTTTTATTAAGGATCCATGAAGACTAAAATTAATTAAAGATTATGATTTTTGAAATAGAATCAGAGGTGAAATCAAAAGAGGCATAAAAAATGAAAGGTTTAATTATTCTGCAGGTCCTATAGTTTCACCAAATTTTTAATTAGATCTCTATACTTTTTTTTTAAAATTGGGTTCTTATACATTTTTTTTAATTTAGTCCTTGTTAACGTTAAACGTCAAAAAAAATGTTAGTAAATTGTGAAATTACTTGTATACCCCTAGGGACCTAATTGAAAAGAAAAAAATATAGAAACTTAATTGAAAATTTGATAAAATATTAAATATTCAATGAAAGATATTCCTATAATCCCTATTTAATGATTCTACGACATGAAATATACTCATATACTCCTTTTTATTTTGTCGCTATCATTCTTTTTCTTATTTATATACAAATTGTTCCAAAAATACCTTCTCTTTATTTTTTTGACTTTCAAAATACCTTATCTTAAGAATATAAAAAAAATATTGGATAACATAAAACAGACATAATAGTAATAAATATATATAAAATTCAGTTTCATTACTCAAGTATTGATTATGATCAACATAATGAAAGAATTTGCATATGGCATATAGTAATAAGAACTTTTGATAGAGTAATAACTAAAATTATTTACAAAAATTGATTTTTATATAGTTCCTTAAACAAGAGAACCAATTTATCCGACAAAAACCCAAAAGCAAGTATATTAAAAGCATGAATTTTTCCTATGTTCAAGCTAGAACAAGAAATACATATTTTTTCAAGTATCAATAAAAGACAAGACATATAAGGCAACAATCCAATATTTTTTCTGCACATTCTTGGATTAAACCATGTCAAACAGTATCAACCGTCATCGACCAGCAATTTTTTGAGGTTCACTCTTCTTTCCGTTAGAAAAAAATCCCTTGCTTGCTTTAGCATAAACTGATATTTCATCTCCCTTGAATATGATTTTTGCCATTGCAACTGATGCCAAGTGACACATAGGCCGTCGAGCATCAAAAGTGAGCAGAGAATACAATGCATCCTCACACCGTCTTTGCCACAATGAAATATTTTCTAGAAAATATGATAACTTTTAACATAAAAAATACACTAAGATTTTTAATAAAAACACAAGAAGCCAACACAAATACAAGAAAACAAATGCAAATTCCTATAGCCCCAATTGATATGCATCCTGAATAAAAGCATTCCATAACCAATACCACATAAGAGATATAATGGAACCAATTGTAGCCCCAACAACCACCTGGTTCATTGTATGAAATTGTTGTGATACCCTTAGATATGACTGGAAACACACAAGAGCATGCATCAGAAACTCAAGCTACCAAAAATATTAGTTGCCATCATTACAGTAAAACTCGGATATTTCAATGCTAATTCATATGAATAGCTTATATTAGATAAATTCATATTTTAAAAAGTTCTTACCAAGTTTCAATGGATAAATATGTTTGTGCATTCTGAATATAAATGCAAATAATGCAATGTTTGAATACATATACTGAAGGTTTCAAGCTTATATGCTTTCCTTCGTTGAGATCGTTGCAATATGGAAACAATAACATGACTTAAGTCATAAACTAGATAAAAGGCAGACCTCAGTGTCATGAACAATTATATCAAGTCATCTACTTGATGCACCTAATAGAAAGAGTTAATGAAGATGGTAATAAGTGTAATCATTATGAACAGAAAAAAGGGGCACCAATAATCAGAGTATGAACTATATTGCCAAACGAAAATACAATATACTTACAAAATAAGAACCATATGTCAAGTACAGTCCATTGAGGACAATGCTATAAACATTTAGCCTAAGCAATTCTATAGCTGCAGCATGATAAGAGAAACAATCGCATGTATATAGTGAATTAGTATATACTAAAATAAGAACCATTTTATTATATGATGATGAAAATATAACTAAAAATAAAGGATCAATTCACATAAGCATGAGTTCAGCAGTATATACCTCAACTTCAATGGTATTAAATCAAAATCCAGAATCCCCTTTAACTGCAACAAGAAGTCGATCCGGACAAGCCACTGTAGCCGAAATGCAATACCTAAGGCCAACCCCCTAAGTCCCTGCATCCAACCTAGTCCTGGGCTCTGTCTGAAATGGAAGCCACGGGAGTAGGCGCGAGGTAGCGAAACCAGCGCAAGGGATGGAGGGCAGGTGCAAGTGAGGGAGGGACGAAAGCACGGCGCGGCGAGGCGAGGGAAGCATGGAAACACGGAGGCACGGAGGCGAGACGCGGCGAGGGAGAGAGGGACAGAGGCGCAGCGAAATACAAGGGATGAGGCATGACAGGGATGTCGAGAGGAAGAAGCGCGGCGAGAGGGCACCGTGCGGCAGATCCGGAGAGAGCTCGATGAGAGGTTAGGGCTAAGGATATGGGAGTGTGGGGGGTCACTGGGCTAAGGATGGGAGTGTGGGAGTCAAGGGAGAAGGGGTTTTTCGGAATTTTAAAATATAAGAGTGTCCTGTTATCTTCAAAAAGAGAATATTCATTTTTAAGAGAATATTCTGTTATTTTAGACGTTTTTGTCACGGTAGGGATTTAATTAAAAAAAATTAACATATAGGGCCCAATTGAAAAGAAGAAAAGTATAAGGACCTAATTGAAAATTTCATGAAACTATAGAGACCAACAGAGTAATTAAACCAAAATGAAATTACCATCCCAATTATCATGAATAACTGTGGCCTTAGAGTTCTGACTAGCAGCCCGACCCACAGCCACATGCAATGGATCAGGCCAAGGATGAGCCAATTTTCATATAGAGCCTTCTCTTCAAAATGATTTAATTCTTCATATCTGTAACCATATATCATGTATGAATAGTGTTATATCTTGAATCAACAGTTAAAATAACAACAATATTACTCTCAAAATAATTAATAAGTTATTATACCATGATAAAAGAAACAAGAGAAATAACTACATTAGCTACTTATTCTATTTTTACAAACGGTCTAACCGTCAATAAATTATTAAAAGGAAAAGTTTAGGGGACAAGCAAATTTATTAAATTCTGGTCAATATGTAATCAGCAAAAGAAAAAATGTGTAATCCCACACCATTGGATAAAATTTCACACCATTAAAAACATTATTGATGACTACATGATGGCTACAAATCACAAAATTACCAATGACTCATTAAAAAAGTTACCAACGACTTCAATAAAGTATTTAAATATATTTTTTAATTCAAGTTATAGACTGTTTGGTCTTTGATACTTTATTATTATTCAAATTATACATCTATTGTTTTCACTCAAAGTTTTAAAAACTGGTTTGAATCAGTCGATTGAATCGATCAAACCGAAAACCAGCAAAAAAAGCAGTTTGACTAACACGCATAACCGTCTATTTTAAAAATTGTTTTTGAATCATTGAACTGGTTGAGAACCGTCTTTTTGTTGAACTCAATCGGGATTCAGACGATTTTTGCTTTTAACAAAGAAACAGTGTTGTTTTGATCAATTAAAAAAAAGAAAACAGTAACCTTAGGCACTTAGCTACTCTCAGTAGCAGCATCTCCTTCCACTTGAGCCCCTTCCTCACTCCCTCAAAAGCGCCTCGCTTGCTTCGTCCACCCACCGCCATGGCACTGCCATCATCGCGACTGCTCAAAACCACCGTCCCACTACGATCATCTCTGCCACTGCACTACAAGAAAAAAGACCTATCGGTATACTTTTTTCTTGTCACGCTGTATAAGCGTGGCCAAAAGTGGTCAATGGCCATGCTTTTATGAGGGTAGACACTGATTTGTGATTTGGTCATGCTTTTTTTTGCTATGCATGGCTATAGAAGGATTTTGGCATGCTTTTATGAGAGTGGCCACTGATTTATGATTTGGCCACCGTTTTTTTTGCCACGCTTCAAAAGCGTGGCCATAGAGGGAAACAAGTACGCTTTTAAAGCGTGGCTAGTTTGTCAGGATACGGGCATATTTTTAAAGCGTGCCTATATCCTCTAATTATTTGGGACCCTAAAAAAACGTGACAATAGAGTTCCCACTTGAAATTTAATTTCTCATTCAAACACTTAATTTCTTCTTCAAAACATCCATCACTTAAAACAGCTATCACTTAGAAGTGAGAACCCAAACCCACGAATCCACTTCATAACTCAACCAAGAACCCTAAACCTTCGCAGTCCTCTCTCAGCTCGCAGCCCTCTTATCTCGCAACCCTCTTCGTCACTGAGATTCGATCTTCTTCTTTCAGCTCGTAGCCCTCTCTCAACTTGCAACCTTCTATCCTTCTTTTGCAACCCTTTATCCCTCTTTCGCAACTCTTGGAAACTTTGATCGGTGATGCCTCCGTCGGCGCACCCTCCCAAAAAATAAGAACGTTTAATTACCCAAGAAAAAAGAATAAGAACGTTTAGGATTTTCGCATTTTTCTCTATGGCTCACTGGAAACTCATTCGGCACCTATTAATCGTCCTCCAAGTATTCCTTCTCTCTCCCTTTTGCCGATTCGTTCATGTTCTGTTATTTCATCGTTTATTTTTTCAAATATATTCTCTTATTGTACCGTAGCTTTTTCTCATGCGATGATTTTCTTGTCAAGTCCTTAATGAGTAGCTGGTACTATCATATGTTTGTATTGCAATGTTTATTCTATGGAAATTACGAAAATATTTGCTATAAAGCTTTGTAGCACAAGATCTGATTTTTTGGTATATTATTGTTGTTTTGTTTCCCTTGACAGTAAAGAGGAGAATGCTCTTTTTTCCTATCAACAGGGATGTCTGGGTATGTTCCATTTTATTTATCTCATGTCTTATTTATTCATATTATGCTTTGCATACTGGTTGCAATCTAATTGACTTGAAAACTGAACACGATAAACTAATTTTTAGTATTCAATCAGATTTTTCTTGGTCAATACATGAAAAAATTGGGACATAATGGAGTAGCATTTTTTTCTTCAAATTAAGAGTGACACTCTTGACGGGGAATATAGGATTTTTTTCCCTCTATTCATAATCATGAACAAATAGTTCTGTCAATTTAATTTCATCCCTTGTGGAATTAGCTTTAAAAATAAAGTCCCACATGATTTGATTAGTCTTTTGCATTGCATTTTTTTAATTCTCTATGTGCTAAGTTAGCTATTTTAGGTTGTTGTAGTTATCATGATTCTTCTAGACTAAATTGTCATTTTGATCCCTGAAATTCACGTAATTATTCATTTTGGTCCCCAAAATTTAAAATTACCTATACTGGTCCTCCAGATTCAAGTTTGGGCACCAATATGGTCCCTCGACTCTTTCCAGTGATGATTAGGCAAATGGAGTGCTGAGATGACACCCTTCTTGTCACGTTGGACACTGTAACGGCTAGGTGATGACACCCTTAACTGAGGCTTTAACGCCTTGCTCCCTAGGTCGACTAACATTAACAGTAGGATTCTTTTCATCATTTGGGCTGGCACCATCGTGTGGGACAGCTGCGGCTTTTTTCTTTGCTTGCGTTCCAAGGTCCCTTACTTGATCATCAACGTATACCATAACCTCCTTCCCTTGAATCATTTCAGGTGACGAAACCTCATGTTCAATATTGATATCAACAAGCCCTTGATTCTGTGAACCTATCTGACACATCTCTCTTAGGTCTGCATCACTGAAGAACTGAAGATTGATGGTTTAGAAGTTATAGTAAACTCTCGTTGTAAGTATAGTTACTAAACCAAGCAATCAACCTTTCTTACAAACGTTGTGGTTGTCACAAGTAATAAACCCCTTTAAAATTGATAACCGAGTATTTAAACCTCGGGTCGTCTTCTCAAGGAATTGCAGGGAGGTATGTTCTTATTATTGGTTATGGGTTTTGTAAATTGGGGTTTTGAAAGTGAGGAACAAGTAAATTAAATGACAAATAAAATAAATAATTAACTATAAAATAAACTCTTGGCAAGATATGAAAATTCGGAAGTCCTATCCCAGTTACTCCTATGAGAATGGAAGTTAATCCCACTTAGTTAACCTTTGCGTAAGCAAGGGAAAGTCAAGTGAACCAATTGGTTAGATTTCCCAAGTCCTAGCCAACTCCTAAGGAAAGACTAGAGTTAGTGGAATTCCAGTTAATTAGCCGACATAACAATCAATCATGAATAGTTGATAACTCAAGAGCTTCCAATTAATCAATTAAAGCCAATAATATAAAAAGCTAAATTAAAATCATAAATATCTGGAATACCTCAAATAACATACATTCAAAGCAGTCAAATCTAACATGGAAAATATTCATAAGCCAATTGGGCAACATAAATCAAACATAAATAAAAGCATTAAAGTATCTCAAAGTAGAAGAGAAATATAAAGTAAAAGGAATATTGAACCTGTGATGAAGAAGAAATAAATCCTAATTTCTAAAAATCCTAATCCTAAATCCTAAGAGAGAGGACAGAGCCTCTCTCTCGCTAAAACGACATCTAAAATTATGGAAAGTGAATTCTGAGTCTCTTCTTCATTCCTCCACTTTGCAGCCTTTAATATGTGCTTTCTGGGCCAAAAAATGGATCAAAAACAGCCCAGAAATCGCTGATTTCAAAGTTTGGTACATACAGGTTGCGGAAAAGTGACGCGGAGGCGTCGTCCACGTGTTTGCGTAGATTGAGGTTCGCAGATGCGATGTGTCCGCGTGGAGTGCGCGTTTGTGTTACCTACCTGTACGGAAATTATGATGAATTATATATCAAATCGAAGCCCTGGATGTTAGCTTTCCAACGCAAGTGGAACCGCGTCATTTGGACCTCTATAGCTCAAGTTATGACCGTTTGAGTGCAAAGAGGTCAAGCTGGACAGCTTAGCAATTTCTTCAACTTCTTGTGTTTCTTCCACTTTTGCATGCTTCCTTTCCATCCTCTAAGTCATTCATGCCCTGTAATCTCTGAAATCACTTAACATACATATCAAGGCATCTAATGGTAATAAGCGAGGATTTAAATAAAAGAAAATAAAAGCCAAAGAAGCATGTTTTTAATCATAGCACGAAATCAGGAAGGAATTGTAAAACCATGCAAATCATATGAATAAGTGGGTAAAGAGTTGATAAAAACCACTCAATTGAGCACAAGATAAACCATAAAATAGTGGTTTATCAATCACTGTTTAACTTTCTCAATCCCTCCCCTATGCTCTTTCTAGGTACAAGCCACCAAACTTCCTTCATTTTATCATAACCTAGCTCCTTATAATATTTTCTCAGGTAAAATACATCCAGCCTGTCCACCTCAACATCACCTAGGCAGTTTCTATTGTCAGGGTAGTACCAAATCTTTCCATCAACACCCGTTTCAAAAGTTCCTCCATGATGAAACATAATATCTATTACTTCATCTATCTACAAGATACATAAACAAACAAATTAAACACATGCAATACTAACTTCTGGCCATAACTAAAGAATTGTATCATTAGAGGAAAGATCCCCTGTTTGACACATCAAAAAAAATAGAGCAACCCAAACCCATGCTAATATCGTAACCACAAAAAATCTACAACATAGAAATCTCAACAAAACACCAATTAAACGAAGATGAAATCACCTTAATCAACAACTCAAATGAAGAGCCATCAATGAAAACCCCAAAAAAATTAAACTTCAACTCCTCACTGTATTGCTAACCTTGTTGATGCTCACAATGAAGATATCCTCCGGTCACTACAAAAAAAATGGTTTAAAATGGCATTGATATTATGGCGGTTTTTTAAAACCGCCGTAATATTCGGGTATTATGGCATTTTTTGTTGTTGCCATAATTGGCTTTGTATTTGTTGGCGGTTCTGGTGATTAGGGCGGTTTTGAACCGCCGTTTATCACACATATAAAATGAAAATTTACAATAACCCTAGCTTATTGAAACAGATGACGGCTCGCTCTCCCTTCTATCTCTGATCTCCCTCTTCTCTGATCTTTCTCGTCTCGTCCTCCGATCCTCTCTCTCCGTAGCTACCTCGTCCACCGTTGCTTCCTCTTCAATGGAATCGAAGGTAAGCTGCACTCATCTCAGATCTCAGTTCTCGAAGGTAAACTGCTCTCACCTATAGTCTTCTTTCGGATCTCAGTTCTGCTGTCAATTTCTTAGGTTAACAATATATTCTAATCCAAAATCAACAAGCTGTGATTAATTTAGCTTATCTGATTAATTTTTCCACATGATTCCTTCCCGTCTACATGCATCACTCTTCCTAATTTTTATATTTTTAACTAAAAAATATGGAGCTATGACCTATTACTTTCCTAAAAACTTCAATCACTCTTCCTAATCGTTTTGTGTCTTAGATTTTCCGTTCTGTGTAGCTAATAATGAACCTCATTTTAGTTATGGTTTCCCAATAATTGGTACATGTCTTGAGATTGGTGCAGTACAGATATTGGTAGTGGTTGTTTTTCCTCTTGTAAGTTGTTAAGTTCATCTTGAATTTTTATATCATTATTTTATTATTGGTTCAGAATCCCTGTGTGTATGTTCATTGTATTGTTTGTGCATTTTGCTAACACATTGGGTCTCCAATCATGTTTCTTATTGGCACTTTAATATTGATTTTTGTGTTCAAAATTTTAGATGCTTTGTATTTAATTTTGCTATCAAATTTAATTTTGTTAAGAAAATTGCTTATCCTGTATCTGATTTTAGATTGCTACCATCAGAATGTTCATAGGGGAACCATCAATCAATCAATCAGGCAATGAATTTATTAAGCCATGCCTAGCTTCAATGCATATAGGGGATCAATGTACTATTTCTGAATTCACTTGTACTATAAGCTTGATAACTATATAAATTCAGTTTCTTTATTTAATGAAAACCTGAATGGCCTTCAATTGAGCCTGGCTATTTCTCAAATAAAGTAACTAAGTATGAATTACAGAGGCTTCTCTGCCATCTAAGCTATATTGGAATATCTTCTCTGCCAGCTAAGGTAACTGATAAGCTATTAATGAATTCTTTATGCCCTTGCTCCTCTCAAATTTGAGTGAATTACCATAACATTGATTAGCTGCTGTATTCTTACTTCTGCCTTCTTTTTCTTAATAGGATTGAGATTTTATGCCACGATATTAATGTCCATATTTCGCACCACATATCCCCGAGAATACCAAGCTATAAATGGTTGCTTACAGACAACTTTGAATGCATGAGCAAATTTAGGAAAAGAAAAATTGAATAGATGATTAGTAGGCTTCTTGGGTCTCTACATTTTTTATGAGGTGTTTGAACCTGTTATATCTCAACTTCTTAGTTTACTTGTTTAATAATATTTCCCACTTAGCCTTACTTTTCCATTACACCTCTTGATTTCCCTTCTTGAAATGAACTGTGATCAATTTATCACTTTTTCTTATTTGAAAGACCCTTGACTTTTATGGTACTTTTTGAAACTCACTTTGCAGACACAATTAATTAAAGCTAGGGAGCAACAGCAGCAGCAACAAAAACGGCAGGGTGATTTTCTTAAACCCTTGAAAATTAACACACACACACACACACATTCTGTTGGCATTTAATTATGTTTTCTATAGTGTGTCATGGTATTCTCTATAGCAGTTGATGTTGACTTTATTTGCATTGAAATTTTTCGAATTTAGGCAAGTTTTGCATGGTGCTGTTGGTGCGATATCTCCACAAGTTCCAAGGTCGTAGTCAACAATTACCAGGGTCTACTTTGGTATGCTATTGTTATTAGAGTGTTCTCTGGTTACTTCTTACATTGGTTGATAATTGCTTTCCTTTAACTTGTCATCTGGAAACAGGACATTAAGAGTGAGATTAATCCTGTTTTAAATCCCAGAGCTGCGGGGCCTGAAGGATCACTAATAGGAATGCCTGGTATTACTGATCATGTTCTTTTTCTAATGTAACTAGTTTCTATTATTCCATTGAACTGGTATTTGGTACCTGTCTTGTATGTTCTTTACAGTTTATTATTATTAACCCTGTCTATTGAGAATATTTTGGTATTTAATGATGAAAGTTTTATGATGTTTTGCACAATTCTCGTGCACAGATTTAGTTAACGGGAGTTTTTCTTCTGTCAGGATCAAATCAAGGCAGCAACAATTTGACTTTGAAGGGGTGGCCACTCACAGTGAGTAATTGTTTATAGTTTAACTTAGTCTTCATTTAATTGCATGTAATTGTTTGTACATAAAATCATGTTTTTGCTCTTGCTAATCTTTGTCATTTTTTTTTCTGAATAAATAACTCTTTTCTTTGAAAAGATTTAATATCCTGGAGTGTCTTTGCAGAGTGAGATTTGTAGGCTTCTTTCCTTTTGAGTGTGTTTGGAATCAATAAAAATTGGAAATTAATCGAATTATAAATCTAATTCAGAGTTTGGCATCTAATAAAAATGGAAGTCAATTAAATTATAATCCATTGGAATTAGATAATTTGAATTGTTGTATGTGTATATAAAAGTGACTGATTGAATTGAATTCTCTTTTTTTCTTCCTTTTCATATGACACCATGTCATTGAGTCTCTGTGAAAGTATTAATATTCTTACAAGGCTACACTTGAATTTGAAAGTCTTGAAGAGGGGTAATTTTCTTATCCTTCTTTTCATATTTCCCGTATGAGTTATGGAAGACTTGTACTAATGCTTAAATTAGAGTTTGTTATCATCTCAAAAATCAATGTGTGTTCCGTTTCTTTTGGGGGCACTAGTAACAAATTAGAAGCATTATTGGCAACTGAGCTTTTACCCTAGAGCTTAGATCATGAGACATGCAAATTTGTATACATAGAAAACTTGGCAGTAATTGTATGATGCCCGCAGATTTCTTGCTAAGATATTGGTACTTGATGGTTCAAAGGATGTGCCAGTTGGACAACCAATTGCAATAACAGTGAGTAATCTTTTAAGTTCAAATCATTGCAAATTATACATCTCTAAAGTGAATTCATTCTGTATTCTGAGAAAGGTTAATTTTAATTGTTTCGTTCATACCTTTTTGTCCGAATAAAAAATTCCTTTTATGTTTCATTTTGAATGATGATAATATAAGAACTTTTGAAGTTACTATTTGCCTCACATGATCTGAACCATGATTTTCTTGTATTTGAATTCCAATTTACTCCATCATTACACACACCATTAGATGTCTTAAATAGCACCTTTTTTTCTTTCTTTTTTCCCCTGAAGTAAGCTTGCAAATTGGGCTTGGGCATAGGTGTATTCTCTTTCTATACAACTATACTCACTTGTCATAAAGTTGCTTATTTTAGTATAAGTCCAAAGGTTATGAATGCTCGGTAATATTCATATATTCTTTTACCTGCTGTGCATTTACATATAATTCATCTAACAGATTGAAGTGGGTGACATATTATGTGAGATAGAGACAGACAAAACTACCCTTGAATTTGAAAGTATGGAAGAAGGGTAATAAATATTCTTTCCATATCCTGAAAACGGTTAACGTAAATATTCTTTTTTTTATGTTATGGTTGTGTGCATTGCAAAATGCTAAATTATTTTACACAAGTTTCTTGGCCAAGATGCTTCTAAATAATTTTCTAAAATAGTAAAGATTTGAGCAGTGTAATATGCTTAGCAAATCAGACATTGTACCTTTTACGGACATGCCTGATACTAATTAGTTTTCATCAATCAGTAAGATACAGTTCCATAAAAGTGAGTCCTGGGAATTGTCTCTAGTCTCGTTCATTTATGCAATTTGTGGTAGATTACATTACAATCCCTTCCATATGTATATCTTTTTATTTTTATTTTTATTTATTATTATTATTATTATTATTATCTGTTTTCTGTTTACAGACCAAACTTCTAGCACAAATTTTACAAACATTTATTTATTTATTTATTTTGATCTATCAAACATGCTTTATTTTTACTCATGCCTATTAGCTGGGTTCTAGATACTTGGCTAAGATACTTGCACCAGAAGGTTCAAAAGAAGTGGCAGTTGGACAACCTATTGCAATAACAGTAAGTCTGGAAATTCTTTTTTGTAACTTAAATTCAACATAAAGTATATTTGTGTAAGAGTAGGATCTTAACATTTTGTTCCTGTTCCCATGAAAGGAAGCTTCTAACAATATTTTATCTACGTGTTGGTTCGTTTGTCCTTTCTCTTTTTTCATGACATGCACTGGATTATAAAAATACTTAATGGTACTTGGTGTAATGCAAGGTTGAAGATGCAGGTGATATTGAAGTTGTAAAGAATTCTAGTGGTAGCAGATCTGCAAGCAAAAATGAGCAGATCACCAAACATGAAACTAAAACTGAGGTGAAACCACAGAAAACTAGTTCAAAAAGAATTAGCCCATCTGCAAAGTTGCTAATTTCGGAATATGGATTGGATGCATCGACAATAAATGTCTCTGGTCCACATGGCACTTTACTGAAAGGGAATGTTCTGTCTGCAATTAAATCAGGAAAATTGATTCCAAAACCTTATTCAGCTAAAAAGAAGGCATCACCATCTCAAAGTCATCAACAATCTGCAGCATCACCAGAGTCAAAGTCTGCTTCTGCCTCAAAGCAGTCAGATGCATATGAAGATCTTCCCAATAGTCAAATTCGCAAGGTTGGTCTGATGAATTTTCTGTTAAACAAGAGAAAGGCTCCTCAAATCTTTTTAGAGGCATGTTGTATTTTAGTGAGAAGTATCCTTGCTAGTTTATTTGTATAGGAGTTATTACTTTTGATTTTCAATACTAAAATATTATATATTTTGTTTAATATTTTATGAGTTACATAATATTTTATTTATGGATTATGATATTTTGTTATTGTAACATTTTAAACAAAATATTGTTTGTTTAACATAGTAAAAAAGATGGTTGAAACTGCATTTTAAACGATAAAAAAATGTCATTGTTAGAGTTAAAACGGCATTTCAAAAATGACATTGTAAGCAAACAAAAGTCACTCTGTAAGGGTAAAAATGACGGTTCAAAAATGCCATTTTATCCGATCAAAATGCCACTCTGTGAGGAAAATAATGGCGGTTTAAACCGCCATTTTAACCGAATAAAATGCCACTCTGTGAGGGTAATAACGGTGGTTTAAACCGCCATTTTAACCCACCTTTAAACCGCCGTTTTAACCTGGAAATAACGGCGGTTTGAACCACCGTTTTAACCCAGCAGAAAACTGCCATTTTAACCACAGGAAATTGTGGCAGTTTTCAAAATACCGCCGTAATAACCAAAATGGCGCTCTTAATTATGGCGTTTTTCGAAATCGCCATACATGGTAATAATGGCGGTTCAAACTGCCGTTTTTACCATATTTTTTTGTAGTGGGTTCACTAACTTCCTACGGTTGGCGTCCTTCCTTCTCCTGCCAATGAACTCAGAAAATCGCTTACGAAGACGTGCCCTACTGTGACCACATTCTCTGGACGAAAGGGAGAAGAAACGTTTGAAGAGAAGTAGAAGAAAGACTAACGAATGATCAACCCTTCCCCAAGAAACATTTTACTTCCCCTCCATCACAATACGACACCATTCTAATTCATTCACACCCTACAAGCACAATGATGTTGTTTGGGCATCCTACGTGAAAGTGGTACTGCCAGCTCAGTGCTCTGACTGCTGAATCATGTCAGAATTGGATAGAAGGATCAGGATTTTACATGAAACTCAAACTGGAGTGTACATTTAGAACAATTGAAAACTGAAAAAAAGCATTAGTGTTCGAACCCAATCTAAAAGACCACTTTTAGAATTTACTCCCGCCCCCTCTCTCACACATATACACACTCACACACACATTAACCACTACCAAATTAAAATGTCTAAAATATGAGCTTGTACTAGATTATCATGTCTAATATACTTATAAAAAAAATTTTCCCTCTCTCTCCCCACTACTTAATTAAAATGCCTAAAATATAAGTTTGTATATACTAGATTATCATGTCTAATATATAACTATAAAAAAATCTCCGAAGTAATACCAATTTTGACATAATAATTAAATATAAATAGAATCTAAATAATCCATCTGCTTGTGCCCGCCACATTGCATACACGTATAAATAATCAAAATTATAATTAAAATTTTATGACAAGTTGATTTTCTTTTCTTTCTTTTTTATTTCATGTTGTGCTTTATATCCTAATTTGGGAAATACTTGTTTGCTATTAACTAATGATTTGTGATTAATTTTCATATAAATAATATATTTGGTTTAAAGATTATTTCTCTAAACATGATTTAAAAGAAAATAAATTCATGATTTTATTTCGGTAATTTAAAAGTACAAAATATTTTATATCAAAATAAATTTTAAAACAAGACATGTTTTTTTATGTTGCATTAAATAATATTCAATGTTCAAAATAACTTTTAAGAGAAATAATAATAATAACCAAAGAAATGAACAACCAAGTTAAATAATCCCGTGATATTATTATGAATATAAATTAAATACTAGTTATGAAATTTGTTTTTATCATTTCTTATTAATTATCTTCTCTCGTCATGCAGCCACCCAAAACAAAAAATCTTCTCTCGTCATGCAACATATAAATGCTCATATAGACTTAGATGAAGAAGGGATAAATTAAAGAAAAATTCCACGCGGAGGATGGTTGGAACCCATAGGATTAATATATGTTGCTAATTTATTAGAAATGATTAATAATAAAAAAATTAGTCAAAAACTGTCAGAAGTTGTTTATTTAGTATTTATTAATTATACAATAATTAATGAGTGTTAAATAAGATAAATTTTAACTTTTTTTTTATTTCTCTAAAATTATTTGCAATAAATATATTCATATAACGTGTGTCATCATGAATGCAAGTCACAGTGAAAATAATAAAAATAATTTGTAATGTAGAAAATTTTCATGTGTTATGTACTATGTAGCTACATAAATAAAATTGGAGACTATATTAGGACGGTCTTATTATAATAAATCTAGTTTAAGGGCTCTTAGAATGTAATCGTTTATAATTTGACACCTACGTTGCAGTATATAAAAAATAAATTATTGAGTTTGAATAACGTGTATTTTATGTAGAAGCATTATTTATGGTAGGTGATGAGGCTAAAGGATGACACCATATATGATACCGTATGGACGTGACGTAGTGTTAATGGTTGTTAGAGGCCATGCATATGAAACTATAAATACCGAGCTGCTACGGTAGGCTGGCATCCCAACCCAAACTCACATTTATCACTCACATCTCATTTCATTTCCAAAAACCACAAAGCCATAGCCATGGGTGTCTCCTTTAACTTGAACAAATTTGTCCCTAATAACTCCAAGGATATCATATTCCAAGGAGATGCAACCATTACCGATCATAATGTCATTCGATTCACCAACTTGGACAGCGATGGCAATCCACTAGGAAATAGAGTTGGCCGAATTTTATTCTCCAACACTATGCACCTCTACGACCACAGTGGCTTCCGAGCAGGCTTTGAAACCACTTTCATCTTTCGCATCTCAAAACCCTACAATAGCGAATTTGCTCCCGGACCTGGTGACGGTCTTGCCTTCTTCATTACTAATGCCGGCACTGAAATTCCACCTGAATCTTCTGGAAAGTTTCTCGGCCTCTTTAACGATGCATCTGACAAGATTGTTGCTATTGAATTTGATACCTTTTCCAATTTCGAGATTGGAGATCCCAATTATCCCCATATCGGAGTTAACATCAACTCTATCAGGTCATCAGCTATTGGTTACTGGAACTGGCATGATGGAGCCGTAACGACTGCAAAGATAACATATAACTCTGCCCTTAAGAGGATAACTGTCAGTATTTCTACATATCTCGACAACCAACCCGACACTCTTACTTACGACATCGACTTGAGCACTATACTTCCTGAAAAGGTTGTGGTAGGGCTATCTGCTTCTACTGGGCAATTCTCGCAAAATACCGAGATTTTATCTTGGACCTTCAAGTCCAACTGAAGAGGAACAATGATGAATATTGAATAAGGCGACCCTCTTCCTATCTTGTCGTCAGATCGTATTGTGTTTTTTATTTTAATTTGAGTCAATAAGGACAAACCTACTAGTCTTCACTTCATCTGAGTAAGTGATATGCCACTACGAATATGGCAGGGGTAGTCCACTGTTGTTATTGGTCTCTTCAGTGTGCGTTTCATCCATGTTTCTTTGTTTGTGTTTAGTTTGTTGTCTTCAATGATATATGCTTGCTTTTCTTTGCATTTGCTTTTACATCTCCAATTTAGTTTACAATCCCGGCCCGTTAGATAATCAACAAGGATCTAGCCAACTCCTATCAACTCTTATTGGACTGGACCCAAAAATCCACTGCAACAAAAAATATTTCACTAGAATAACTCAAACCTAAACCTAATTTCATCTTTTACCCTAATTCAAAGTACATATTAAAAAAAAAGACGATCGCAATGCCCTCACTCTCCTTCTCCCCGACCCTCGTATCTGCATTGTCATTGTCGTCGTTATTTGGCTCAGCCTCTGCACTTTGTCAATTATGACTAATCCAACAACAATTTGACAAGAATAAATAAAAAAATCAGATAATTTTAGAAATATATATTTTTAATTATATTATTAAAATATAATTAAAAAATATTTGTTCTTATTTTTATTGATAACTCTACACATAGTCAATGAAAATAATTTTATTGGATGAAAAAACTCTCATTTTATTTTTTTATTAAATCAAAACTAATTTACGTAATAAAATTATATTTACTTATATTATTTATTTATAATATTTACTTATGGACCACACTACTAGAGAATTAATTATTACAGACGGATATTACCGACGAATTTTATCCCACAGAAATACAGGCTGAATTTGCGAGCAATTTTTTGTTGGAAATAAAAAAATGAATTAGCATAAATTACGGACGGAAAAGAGAATCCGTCAATAATTCTGTCGGAAAAATTAATTTTTTTTTTGTGGGAAATGGTTACTGACTGAAAATTCATCTATAATTAAATGAATAAAATGCTCCATTTTATTAAAATATTACAGACAGAAAATCTGTCTGTAATTTAAAATATTCTGTTAGAAAATATTAACTTAAACCTAATATACCCCCTCTCTCTCTCTAGCTCCATTCACAAATAAACACAGCTGCCAACTCCTACCTTTATGTGCTTCTTCCTCTATCCGTCGCACAGATGCTTCTTCTCTCCGTCGCATGAGATGCTTCTGCCGCTGCCGCTGCCGCCGTTGCTTGCATCGCACGATCTCTCCCTGTCATCCCTTGCGTCACATGAGCTCCCTCTGCCGCCGATCTCGTCGTGTCTACTCCCATCTTCACAGAGCTCTCTCCGTCGCCGCTCTCATCGCATCTGCTCCATCTAGCGCCTCTTCCATGTAATCTAAATAACTCGCTCTCTCAGTTCTTCTCGTAACCATCTCGAATTTCAGGTATATATATCCTGATTTTGTGATTCTATTCTTTGTGATAAACCTTAGGGTTCAATTTTTCTGTGCCAGTTTTAGCTAGGTTTATCATACTATGCTTTTGTGCTTTGAAATCTGTGGGTTTACTCTGATTTTGATGAACTTTTTTCTGCAATCGGAAGCTTTTTTTACCTAAATGCAATATTTTGTATGATTCATGTGATTCACGTGATACTAGTGTATAACTTATAATATAATTGTTGATTGACAGGGTTGTTGAATATCAAGTCAAATCTGCAACACATCATCTGATTAAGGAACCGTTGTCTATTGATCACGTTGAGCGAGCATTGGATTTAAGATAGGTGGTGTGCTGGGTTTGATTCTTGCAACTGAAATTTCCCAATATGCCAATGCTTTTCTTGCTAAGCTCCATGAATTTGGTGGAACAAGGCATATTAGATACAGAGATTTAGCTGGCTTTATCTATGGTATGTGAAAAATGTTTTTTCTGTACTTCATTTTTTTCCATGCTAGTAGCATAATTCTTATTTTCATTCATTCATTCATTAATTCAGGTAGAAAAGCATATTCTCTCACATAGGCCCTGTAGTATATCAACCTTTTCATGATAAATGCTGGCTATATCATCTTGGTTGGTTTTGCCTTAAAGGTACTATAATTATATTTGTTTTGTTTTGCTTCTCTCACTTACCTGCACAAATTTTTTTCACGAAATACTTGTAATTTTATCATAAAAAATGCTATATGCATACAAAAAATCAGTCACTATATATTTATGTATAAATACATGTGTTGTCACTATATATTTGATTAAATCATTGTTATATATATTGATTACTTCTGACTCATAATTAATCAAGAGTATTGATCAATTATACTTCTAACTAGCAGGAAGTGATGTGAATAATTATAAATGTAAATAGTAATTAATTACTAGGGGTTAAGCATTATTATTTACCTCTAATCACTCCTAGTGGTTAAGCATTATCAAGTTCCTATATATTTGTGTATAAATATGTCAACTTGGAATGTGGATGAATTTTGGAGCAGGTTCTGATGGCGTTAAGATCGAGATGACCTCTTTGGTGGGAAGGATGACATTGACAAATAGTTGTAAAGAACAAACTGCTGGCTAGTTTTGATTCATCAATTTCAGTTTTCAAATTCAACTCAATATCCTCAGCTACGGTACTGATTATTTTTTTGTTCCTTGTTTTGTTTTTTCAGTCATTGTATAGTATAATTTTTCTCGACTTAAGCATACATCAGCCAAAATGATGTAAATTTGGGTGAAATGACTGTCAAAGAAACTATTGATTTCTCGGCTAGATGCCAGGGGGCGGAACTTGATATGTTAACTCGAATCAACTTATCTTAAATCTTGGTTTAATGTTTGTATAGATCAGGATCAATGTGCTCATAATTTAGGCTTTCTTTTTCTAACAATGTTATTACAAACTTATTAGCCAAGCTTGCTAGAAGGGAAAATGATGCTGGCATATTTCCATGAGGTGCTTCTGGGTTGTTGCTCCTAATCTGAGACGCAATTTTCTTTGCAGAGAGCATGGCACCTTCATGGGCTTTGGCTATGGTGTCAAACACACCAATTTCAACAGTTGAATTCATTGCCAGTGGAACCACATTCAGACCCAGCATTTCCATGGCAAGACTCAAGCTGTCTTCTTCTTCCTTCTCTTCTTCTTTGGGTTTAAGATGATTGTTTACACTTGATTCCAATGGAGTTTTCATGTGCGTCGTCGCAGCTTAATTCAGTGGATGTATAGAGTATTGACCACAATGTAAGTGTAAAGAAGTTGCATATATAAAATGCAGGAGTGAGTTGTTTATTATCGACTAGTGTCTAGTGGAATGTCACTGTTTTAGCTTTAGAATACTATATAATATACTATTCTAATTAAGATGCTTTCAATGTCTATTATATATATTGATTAAAATCCAAAGTAGAAAAAACCGATCTTTAGCGTAGTATATTAGATTTCCATGTCTAGAAGAATGAATGTAGTGAGAGTGACCGCAGGTGACGAGTGAGCCGTCACTGTCACCATCTTCACAATAGAATTTCTTGATGTTTTCACTCCCAGATTCTTGATAACAATCAACTAACCAGTGAGATTTCAGATATAATTGGACTTGTTCAGAATCTAACTTTGATGTGAGTGATTATATACATCAAATTCTCAAACAAATTTATTTAATTTGGTATAATTTGCTCATATTTTTTTTGTCTTGTGGATACAGATGCTTCGAAAACAATACATTAAAAGGATTGGTGCCTCAGAGCCTCAACAACCTTATCAATGTTGCAGACTTGTAAGCACTCATACTTTTTGGTATCACTCTTGGAAATTCAATATTTCCTTGACAAGATTTTATTTTATTTTATTTTATGCTTTTCAGGATATTGTGCAACAATAAGCTAGAAGGTCCCTTGCCAAATCTTACTGGAATGAACTCCATGAAATACTTGTAAGTAGACAAGCATTTGGTTTTACATAACTGCATTATTATTGATCATGATAGTTTAGGTAAGTTAGTTTTAGTTTTAGGTTTGTAATATTTTATATGTACTTAAATTGATTCTTAACATATCAACATTGAGTTGGTCGAATGGTGAGCAAGTTTGTTCCTATCGAGTCCTACTAGGAACGGAGAAAACTCGTGTTGGGATGAATTGAATGTTTCTTGTAATACAATGCTGAAATTCTCTAAAATCTATGCTGAAGGGATCTAAGCATCAATGCCTTTGATAGCACAGATTTTACACAATGGCTTTTGACTATGAAGAATTCAAAAACATTGTAAGTCTTTCTTTTTGTTACTTATTTCACTCTTCTGTATCAATGTGCATTTTTTAACACTTGAATGCAGTTTTTGCTTGTGTTTTATGACAGATGGATGCAGGAGGAAAACCTGTATGGCCAAATACCTGCTGGTTTCTTTAGCCTTCCCTCTTTGCAATATGTGTGAGTTTCACTTTTAGAAATAAAAGAAATCTATCATTATCACTTCTATAATCAATATATTCATTGCTGTTGCTAATATTCCAGGTTCCTTAGTCCCCTCAGTATGGTGCCCTTTATACTAATTTATGTGTTTGCTAAAAGATTCTTTTCCCAATTGCTTCAACTTTTTTTTTGGAGTTCAAGTTAGTGCAATTCTTGTGTTGTAAAATCTGTAAAATTTTTATTTCGTGCTTTCTAATCTTTTGGCCTTGCATAATGATGCGACTTGTTCGGAATGTGTTGTAGGTCTCTGTTTTAGCCAAGTCATTCCCTTGTGCTGTGAAACTTAGTCTTAAGGATCTGAAAGCCCTTGAGTCAAAATCATTGGAATTGAGGTTTATTCTCTCTTTAGTGATAGTAATATATATTGACTTGTTTATAAGAGTTTATATTGACTAATTTTTTGGAATTGAAGTGCTGAAGGTGAAGGAGAAAAGGAGGAGTATTGGAAGTAAGAGTCACTGTTTCTCTTTTTATAATATGTTTATCTCCTGCATATGGATTATGATTTTTAATTTAAAATTGTTTGGCTTACGCGGTTGTTTCTATTTGTTTTTCTATGCTTTCTGCAGTGGTTATCACTCCTTCACTCCCCCAAAAATATTGTGGCATGCAGAAGAAATCCAGAGGTCTTAGCAAAACATGCCGCTAGGAGAAAGAGAAAACATTGAATGGATCTTAGAAGAATTGAACAACTAATGGCTCATGTAAGACTGTTCCTTTGGCAAGATTTCCTTATAAACCAATGTTGTTTGCAGATTATACTCTCTATATTTAGTTTAATTCTAATAGTGGATAGCTACAAGAGCAGATTGTTTTATATCACTTTTAGTGTATGCTACAGCACAGATTTTACAGGTTTTCTTTTTTTTTCAGTGGTATTTGTTTTGAATAATAGTTGATGTATAGTTGTTACTTACTATTATAGTTGATATATCAATTTTGTTTATGTTTTGAATTATATTGACTTGCTTGTTTATAGTAATTTTCTTTTAGTTTGATAATACGATGAACTTCTTTAAATTTATATTTATTTTGTAATGAAAAATCTAAAAAAATGTTATTTTACCTTACTGACAGATTTACAAATAAATTTTTCGTCTGTATTCAGAGTTGAGAATGCTTTCCCAGGTTTTAATTACCGATGGAAAATCTGTTGAAAAATCTAACGCTAGTTATCGACGGAAAATTTGTCAGAAAATTGGACGGGTAAAGCGAAATTGAAGTGATGATTATCGAGGGAAAATCTGTCAGCAACAAAAAAAATCTGTCGGTAATTTACCGACAGAAAATTTGTCGGAAAAGCAAACGGTTTTGTGGCTGGAGTGGGAGACTATTACCGAGGAAAATTCTGTCGGTAATGAAAAAAACTGTCGATAAGTAATTTCCGAGGAAGCTTTTACAGTGGGACAAAATCCGTGGGTAACTAAAAATCCGTCAATAAAAGAGACTAAATCTGTCTGTAAATCTATTTGTAATAAGCAATTTTCTGTTGTGCCAATCAACTTATTTTATTAACAGGTAAAATTATTTTATTTCATAACTCATATATTGAATTATATTTTAAATAATATAATTAAAAATATTTAAAATTATAAATATACTTTAAAATTAATTATTCTCTCTTTCTCTAGTTTCAAGGAGATTAATTACACATTCTCTCTCTAATTTTAAACACATTAATTACACACATTCTCTTTTTAATTTTTGTAACCTAATCCTAATCACTTATTTAAATTTAATATCTATAATTGAATTCTTTCATTTCAAATATAAGAATACTTTTTTCACTGGATACCACCAAATAAAAAAAGAATACTATAAAAATATTTTTTCCATTGTAAGAATACTTTTTCAATATATATATATATATATATATATATATATATATATATATATATATATATTCTTGGTTTCTACCTTCCACCTTTCCGTTTTCGTTTTTGCTTCTTTTTAAATGTGGTTCAAAATATAGTTTTGAACAATTAATTTTCTAGTTAACTGCATTGGCAAATGATCAAGGGCAACAAGATCTTTATAAAAATCTATATACGACAATGCTTGATAGTACTTTTTTTACGTAATTTTTATCCTCAATTTCGATTAAGTTCATCTTTAAACCATAATATTAAGGTATATGTTTATATCTTGGCCCATTGCGTAGCAAT
The DNA here is from genome assembly GCF_003086295.3 of Arachis hypogaea. Taxonomy (NCBI): domain Eukaryota; kingdom Viridiplantae; phylum Streptophyta; class Magnoliopsida; order Fabales; family Fabaceae; genus Arachis; species Arachis hypogaea. Next base: position 81,802,812 of record NC_092044.1, on the reverse strand, counting down.
GGATAAAGTTCAATTTATAGACATCATATAGAACGGTACTTATCCGATCTCATGAGGATCGGTCGTAACAAAATAGACCCACCTCTACTTATCTAAATAAATAACCGATTTTTATTATTTCTCCTATTCTTCTAGAAATGGGATCTTAATAAACTCCCTATTGAAATGGAGTAACTAGCTACCATCAAAAGAGGAACAACTCTAAAAGGTAGCTATCAACTCTATATATACACTTATAAATACTCTAACATCCTCAGGTATTCTTCAAACTCAATCTACTAAAAAACTGCCTAAAATCCTTGCTAACTTAAGCATCGAAGTCCCTTGCAGGTACCACCCCTACCTTCCTCACGAGAAACTCGGACAGCTACACCTCAACACTAGTAGACGTCGAACTCTGCTCCAAAAAGAGTCTGGACCTCATGTTCAGGCCTAAAGCAATCCAGTTTCAGGTAACCCTCAAGACATTGGCACCATTGCTGGGGAGCTTGAGATCAAGATCATATGATGGTTGAAGATAATCCCGAGGATGGACATATAACTTCCAATTCAAAATCCCGAGAAGAAGAACAGCATAATGATGAACGGGCGTTAGTCATACCTCGCCAAGTTGATTGAGGGAGAGGTGCAGCCAGAAATGCACACACTTCAAACTTGAAAGTACATAGAATAAACTCAGAAATATTGGTGAGTTAAACTGAACTCCGCACAAACGAACTGACAAGTACATCGGGTCGTCCAAGTAATACCTCAGGTGAGTGAGGGTTGAATCCCACAGAGATTGTCGGATTGAGCAAGTAATGGCTATCTTGTAAATCTTAGTCAGGCTATTGGAAAAGATGGTTATTTGTTGAAAGCATAAACAAAAATAGTAAAGAATGAAATACCCTATTGGTGTGAAGATAGTGATAAAGATACAGTTAAAGCTTCACAGATGCGTATTCTTTCTGGATTAACTTTTCTTACTGTCTACTTCAATAACGAATGATTCTTTTAATGGCAGTCGTAAGTGATTATCTCATGTCCTCTCATCAAGTTAATCTCTTCTACACCATAGCAGTCTACCATATCCGAGCAACTCATGTCCTTTCATCAAGTTAACTCATGGCTCCTCACTATGGCCGAAGGTGAAGATCGAAGCATCCACTCCCCTTCGCGATCCTACACAAAACACCACAGATAAGGTCGGATCTTCTGATCAGAGAATGCTACTTCTTTGACTCTAGCCTTGACGCCATAGAGACTTAAGTAAACCATGGTCAACGGGAGTTTATATCACTTATCCAAAGTCGCCCAGGTACGCTCTTAGAATCCGCAGTGCACTCTCTAGCTGTGGTTCAATGCTATCCGGGTAAGGACTCACACGGAACCCATGTAGAACATGGATGAATGTCACAGTTCATCCTCAATTCATGAGATGAAGACCAAAAATGCACAAGAGAATGGAGTCAAATGTGTATTGAAATAGAAACAGTAATATTATTAATCCATGAGAATTAGCAGAGTTCCTAACCCTAACTTAGGAGGTTTAGTTACTCATTGCTTATAGAAAGTAAAAGTAAAACGTGAAAAGGGACAAAGATCCCTAACAGTGGTGATCTTTGTTCTATATATAATAACCTAATAACTAAGAAGTACAAAAGTATGATAGACTAGACTAAAGGTGTGAAAGTCCACTCTTGGGTCCACTTTGGTTGAGTACTTGTGCTGGGCTTGGCATCCAACTTGAGGAATGGGTGTTGAACGCCCATTGGGGGGTGATTGGTGCTTCCTTGTGCCTCTTAGTGGAATTGAACGCCAGGAATGGGGGTGGAATGTGGCGTTCAACACTGGCTTAGGTTCCTTAGGGGCGTTGACGCCAGAAAGGGGGTAGCTCTTTAGCGTTCAATGCCCAATATGGGCAGGTTACTTCGAACAAAGGTATAGACCATTATATATTGCTGGAAGGCTATGGAAGTTAGCTTTCCAACATCATTGAGAACGCGGCATTTGAATCTCTGTAGCTCTAGAAATGCTTGTTTGAGTGCATGGAGGTCAAAATCTGACAGCATCTGCTACGCTTTCCTTGCCTTTGAATCGGACTTTGCCAAAACTCCTCAATTTCAGCCAGAAATTACTTGAAATCATCAGAAAATACAACAACTCAAAGTAGAATCCAAAAATGTGAATTTTGCACTAAAACCTACGAAAATGTAATACAACTTAAACAAAACATAACTAAAACAATATAAAAATTATGCCAAAAAGCGTATAAAATATCTGCTCATCAGAACACCAAACTTAAATTGTTGCTTGTCCCCAAGCAACCAAAAACAAATTAGGATTAAAAAGAAGAGTAGGATACAAATAATCTCAGAGTTTTCAATGAAGCTCAGTTCCACTTGATGAGCGGGGCTAACAACCATTTACTTCTGAACTATTTTGGCATCTCACTATCCTTTGAACCTCAGAAGCATTGGCATCTTTAGAAACTCATAATCCGGATGATATTATTGAATCTCTTAGGTTAGTTCTTTATTATTCTTGAACACAGCTTCTTTTTTACCCTGGTCGTGACCTTAAGCATTTTTTTCCCGTATTACCACTGGATACATAAATGCCACAGAATGTAACTGGGTGAACCCCTTAGGATTGTAATTTAGCTTTCCTAGAATTCCCAGCCAGTGGTGTCCAGAGTTCTTAGGCACACTCTTTTGCTTTTGGGATCACGACTTTAACTGCTCAATCTCAAGCTTTTCACTTGACACCTTCACACCACAAGCATTTAGTTAGGGGAAGTAGCTCATTTGAACTTTTTAGGCTAAGATTTTGTTTCTTTTAGGCCCTCCTAACCATTTAAGCTCAAAGCCTTGGATCCTTGCTCTTGCCTTTTGGTTTAAAGAGCTATTGGATTTTTCTATTTCTTTCTTTTTCTTTTTCTCTCTTTTTTTTTGCAATTCCTTTCTCTTTTTCTTTCTTTTCTTTTTGTTGCTTTTTCTTTCTTAAAGAATCAATGTTTGGATTTTTTTAGATTGCCAATAATACTTCTCCTTTTCCATCATTCTTTCAAGAGCCAACACACTTAACTTCAACATCAAATATGCACTATTGATTCATGCATTCAGAAAGTAAAAGTAAGGCCACCACATCAAATAATTGGACTATTCTTACTATATAACTCAAGTTTCTTGAACTTTACTTCTTCTAAAAAAAATCAAAATTTTATTCAAGTTCAATAGAATGATAAGAGGGATATTTTATGCCTAATTGACAGAAGGAAAATAACTAAATAAAAATTTAAAATCCTAATAGTGATCATGCAATTCTCAAATTAAAAGATAAAAAAATAAAATACTAGAGTGAGACTTGGATAGGATGAAACTCAACCACCTTAGTTATGGTGGTCATTATTCTCTTCAGGGGATAATTTCTGACGCTTCATCTCTTCTAGTTCACGCCCCCACTTCTCTTGTTCCTTAACCAGTTTCCAAAGCATGCAAGATTGGTCCTTTTGCCCCTCTCTTAATTGATCCAGAGTAGATTGCAATTATGCAACAGAGTTGCCAGTTGAGTCCAATATTCAATTGGAGGGTTGTTCTGTTCTTGCAGAGGTTCAGGTGTCTTCCTTTTGGGATGATTGTCTGGTCTTCTGGAACTTTCCATCACTTCCTTGGTAATTAGGTTGTCTGTTGGGATACATGAGTCTCTATTAATCAGGACTCCAGCCTCATTACATAAGAGAGAGATGAGGTTTGGAAAGGCCAATTTGGCTTAAGTTGACATCCTGTTTGCAAATTTGCACAGTTCAATGGAAATCAATTGGTGAACTTCCACCTCATTTTCCATCATGATGCAGTAAATCATCACAACTCTTTTAATAGTGACTTCAGATCAATTGCTAGTGGGGAGTATGAAGTGCCATATGAAATCCAGCCAATCCTAGCAACTAGTTTGAGGTCCACTCTTCTCAGTTAGTTTGGTTTGCCTTTTGTGTGATTGATCCATTGAGCTCTAGGAAGACATACGTCCCCTAGGACCTGATCCAACTTTGGATTGGCTTATACCCTCCTATTAAAAGATTTTGGATTATCCCTTTATGGGGGTAATTGATGAGCGGATAATTTATACGCTTTTTGGCATTGTTTTAGTATGTTTTTAGTATATTTTAGTTAGTTTTTAGTATACTTTTATTAGTTTTTAGTTAAAATTCACTTTTCTAGACTTTACTATGAGTTTGTGTGTTTTTCTGTGATTTCAGGTATTTTCTGGCTGAAATTGAGGGTCTTGAGCAAAAATCTGATTCAGAGGCTGAAAAGGACTGCATATGCTGTTGGATTCTGACCTCCCTGCACTCGAAGTGCATTTTCTGGAGCTACAGAAGCCCAATTGGCGCGCTCTCAACGGCGTTGGAAAGTAGACATCCTGGGCTTTCCAGCAATGTATAATAGTCCATACTTTGCCCGAGATTTGATGGCCCAAACTGGCATTGCAAATCAACTTCAGAATTCCCAGCGTTTAACGCTGGAACTGGCATAAAAATTGGAGTTAAACGCCCAAACTGGCATAAAAGCTGGCGTTTAACTCCAGAAAAAGTCTCTACACATGAAAGCTTCAATGCTCAGCCCAAGCACACACTAAGTGGACCCAGAAGTGGATTTTTACGTCATTTACTCATTTCTGTATACCCTAGGTTACTAGTTCACTATTAATAGGATCTTTTGACATTGTATCTGTACCTCATGACACTTTAGATGTTTCTCATTGTATCTTCTACAGCATGAGTCTCTAAACCCCATGGTTGGGGGTGAGGAGCTCTGCTGTGTCTTGATGGATTAATGCAATTACTACTGTTTTTCATTCAATCATGCTTGCTTCCATTCTAAGATATCACTTGTTCTTAAACCTGATGAATGTGATGATCCGTGACACTCATCATCATTCTCAACTATGAACGTGTGCCTGACAACCACCTCTGTTCTACCTTAGATTGAGTAGATATCTCTTGGATTCCTTAATCAGAATCTTCGTGGTATAAGCTAGAATTGATGGCGGCATTCAAGAGAATCCGGAAGGTCTAAACCTTGTCTCTGGTATTCTGAGTAGGATTCAAGGATTGAATGACTGTGACGAGCTTCAAACTCCTGAAGGCTGGGCGTTAGTGACAGACGCAAAAGAATCACTGGATTCTATTCCAACCTGATTGAGAACCGACAGATGATTAGTTGTGCCGTGACAGGGCGCGTTGAACATTTTCACTGAGAGGATGGAAGGTAGCCATTGACAACGGTGAAACCCTACATACAGCTTGCCATGGAAGGAGTCTTGCGTGCTTGAAGAAGAAGACAGTAGGAAAGCAGAGATTCAGAAGATAGAGCATCTCCAAAACCTCAACCTGTTCTCTATTACTGCAAAACAAGTACTTATTTCATGTTCTTTTACTTTTTACAATCAATCCTGATAATTATTGATATCCTGACTAAGAGTTACAAGATAACCATAGCTTGCTTCAAGCCAACAATCTCCGTGGGATCGACCCTTACTCACGTAAGGTGTTACTTGGACGACCCAGTGCACTTGCTGGTTAGTTGTGCGGAATTGCAAAAGTGTGATTGCAATTTCGTGCACCAAGTTTTTGGCGCCGTTGCCGGGGATTGTTCGAGTTTGGACAACTGACGGCTTATCTTGTTGCTTAGATTAGGACTGTTTTATTTTAGTTGGTTTAGAGTCTTTTATTTGAGTTTAGTTTCATATTTTAAGTTTGGTGTCAATTGCATGCTTTTGTTTTCTTTTGATTTTTAGAATTTCCATGTCCCTAGTCCCTTTTTGATCTTTAAAAATTCTAAGTTTGGTGTCTTCTTTTTGTTTTCCTTTAAGTTTTCAAAAATTTGTGTCTGATTTTCTAAAAATTTTAAGTTTGGTGTCATTTTGTTGTTTTTCTCTTTTCTCATTTCAAAAAATCAAATCTTTTTCAAAATAATTTTCAATCATATCTTTTCAATTGCTAATTCCAAAATCTTCTTAATTAACTAATTGATTTAGTTTTCAATTTGCCTTGATCTTATTTTAGTTTTCAAAAATTTATTTTGTTTTCCTTTTGTTTTATTTTAATTTTTTCGGTCAAAAAAAAAAAATATTTTACTTTACTTGTGAATTCATATCATATTCCCTTTCTCCATCATGGACCTAAGTGGAATTGAACAGTCCACAAGGACTCTGGGGTCATATGCTAACCCCATTACAGCTGCATATGGGAGTAGCATCTGTATACCTCCCATTAAAGCAAGCAGCTTTGAGCTAAATCCTCAACTCATTATCATGGTGCAGCAAAATTGCCAGTATTCCGGTCTTCCACAGGAAGAACCTACTGAGTTTCTGGCACAATTCTTACAAATTGCTGACACAGTACGTGATAAAGAGGTGGATCAGGATGTCTACAGACTATTACTATTTCCATTTGCTGTAAAAGATCAAGCTAAGAGGTGGTTAAATAACCAACCTACAGCAAGCATAAAGACATGGAAACAGTTATCAGACAAATTCCTGAATCAGTTTTACCCTCCAAAAAGGATGACACAGCTAAGGCTGGACATCCAAGGCTTTAAACAAGAGGATAATGAATCCCTTTATAATGCCTGGGAGAGGTATAGAGGTATGCTAAGAAAATGCCCCTCTGAAATGTTTTCAGAGTGGGTACAGCTGGACATCTTTTACTATGGGCTTACAGAAAAAGCTCAGATGTCTTTAGACCACTCAGCTGGTGGATCTATACATATGAGGAAGACGATTGAAGAGGCTCAAGAGCTTATAGATACTGTTGCTAGAAATCAATATTTGTACTCTAGCAATGAGTTCTCTACAAAAGAAGAAGTTATGGCAGTAGCCACTGATCCTAATCCTCAAGAACAGATGGTTGAGCTTAATCAGCAATTACAACTGATGACAAAACAGTTAGCAGAATTTAAAGAAATGCTCCAAGAAACTAAAATTGCTAACAAGAACATAGAATCACAGTTGAATCAGGCAAAACAGCAGCTATCTAAACAGATAACAGAAGAATGCCAAGCAGTTCAACTGAGGAGTGGGAAGACATTGAATAACACTGCTCAAAGTAGCAAAAAGCCAAATAAGGAACAATTGACAGAGGATAACCAAACCACTGTCCAAAATCCCTCTGAGGATATTAAGAGCCTAGAGAGGAATACTTTTGGCGTTCAAACGCCAGAAAAGGGGGGAAAGCTGGCGTTAAACGCCCATTTCCTGCCCAGTTCTGGCGTTCAAACGCCAGAAAGGGGAGAAAAGTTGGCGTTAAACGCCCAATCTTCACCCAATCCTGGCGTTCAAACGCTAATGGGGAATCAGACACCTGAGAGTGCTGATAGTAACCCCTCTAAAAAGGCTTCTCCAACCACTTCTGTAAGGAATAAACCTGCAGCAACCAAGGTTGAAGAATATAAAGCCAAGATGCCTTATCCTTAGAAACTCTGCCAAGCGGAGCAGGATAAGCAATTTGGCCGCTTTGCAGACTACCTAAGGACTCTTGAAATAAAGATTCCGTTTGCAGAGGCACTTGAGCAAATACCTTCTTATGCTAAGTTCATGAAAGAGATCTTAAGTCATAAGAAGGATTGGAGAGAAACTGAAAAAGTATTTCTCACTGAAGAATGCAGTGCAGTCATTCTGAAAAGCTTACTAGAAAAGCTTCAAGATCCAGGAAGCTTTATGATACCATGCACATTAGAAGGTGCTTGCACCAAGACAGCCCTGTGTGACCTTGGAGCAAGCATCAATCTAATACCTGCATCCACTATCAGAAAGCTTGGTTTGACTGAAGAAGTCAAACCAACCCAGATATGCCTCCAACTTGCTGATGGCTCCATTAAATATCCATCAGGCATAATAGAGGACATGATTGTCAAGGTTGGGCCATTCGCCTTTCCAACTGACTTTGTGGTGCTGGAAATGGAGGAGCACAAGAGTGCAACTCTCATTCTAGGAAGACCTTTCCTAGCAACTGGACGAACTCTCATTGATGTACAAAAAGGGGAAGTAACCCTGAGAGTCAATGAGGATGAGTTCAAGTTGAATGCTGTAAAAGCTATGCAGCATCCAGACACACCAAATGACTGCATGGGCACTGACATTATTGACTCTTTGGTGGAAGAGGTCAATATGACTGAAAGTCTAGAATCAGAGCTAGAGGACATCTTCAAGGATGTTCAACCTGATCAGGAAGAACCAGAGGAAACAAAAGAATTTTTGAAAATTCCTCAGGAGGAGGATAAGCCTCCCAAACCTGAACTCAAACCACTACCACCATCCCTGAAGTATGCATTTCTGGGAGAAGGTGACACTTTTCCAGTGATTATAAGCTCTGCTTTAAATCCACAGGAAGAGGAAGCACTGATTCAAGTGCTAAGGACACACAAGACAGCTCTTGGGTGGTCCATAAGTGATCTTAAGGGCATTAGCCCAGCAAGATGCATGCACAAGATCCTATTGGAGGATAATGCCAAACCAGTGGTCCAACCACAAAGGCGGCTAAATCCAGCCATGAAGGAGGTGGTGCAGAAAGAGGTCACTAAATTACTAGAGGCTGGGATTATTTATCCTATTTCTGATAGCCCCTGGGTGAGCCCTGTCCAAGTTGTCCCCAAAAAAGGAGGCATGACAGTAGTTCATAATGAAAAAAATGAACTGGTTCCTACAAGAACAGTCACAGGGTGGCGTATGTGTATTGACTACAGAAGGCTCAATACAGCCACCAGAAAGGATCATTTTCCTTTACCATTCATAGATCAAATGCTAGAAAGATTAGCTGGTCATGATTATTACTGCTTTTTGGATGACTATTCAGGTTACAACCAAATTGCAGTAGATCCTCAAGACCAAGAGAAAACAGCATTTACTTGCCCTTCTGGCGTGTTTGCCTACAGAAGGATGCCTTTTGGTCTGTGTAATGCTCCTGCAACCTTTCAGAGATGCATGCTATCCATCTTCTCTGATATGGTGGAGAAATTCCTGGAAGTCTTCATGGATGACTTCTCAGTATATGGAGACTCATTCAGCTCCTGCCTTAGCCACCTAGCACTTGTCCTGAAAAGGTGCCAAGAGATAAACCTGGTTTTAAACTGGGAGAAATGTCACTTTATGGTGACTGAAGGAATTGTCCTTGGGCACAAAATTTCAAGCAAGGGAATAGAGGTGGATAAGGCAAAGGTAGAAGTAATTGAAAAATTACCACCACCTGCCAATGTTAAGGCAATCAGAAGCTTTCTGGGGCATGCAGGATTCTACAGAAGGTTTATAAAGGATTTTTCGAAAATTGCAAAACCTCTGAGCAACCTGCTAGCTGCTGACACACCATTTGTGTTTGACACACAGTGTCTGCAGGCATTTGAGACCCTGAAAGCCAAGTTGGTCACAACACCAGTCATCTCTGCACCAGACTGGACATTGCCATTCGAACTAATGTGTGATGCCAGTGACCATGCCATTGGTGCAGTGTTGGGACAGAGGCATAACAAGCTTCTGCACGTCATTTATTATGCCAGCCGTGTTCTAAATGATGCACAAAAGAATTACACAACCACAGAAAAAGAGTTACTTGCAGTGGTCTATGCCATTGACAAGTTTAGATCCTATCTAGTGGGATCAAAGGTGATTGTGTACACTGACCATGCTGCTCTTAAGTACTTACTCACAAAGCAGGATTCAAAACCCAGACTTATAAGATGGGTGTTGCTTCTGCAAGAGTTTGATATAGAAATAAGAGACAGAAAAGGGACAGAGAACCAAGTAGCTGATCATCTGTCCCGAATAGAACCAGTAGCTGGGGCATCCCTCCCTTCTACTGAGATCTCTGAGGCTTTCCCAGATGAGCAACTCTTTGCCATTCAGGAAGCTCAATGGTTTGCAGATATTGCAAATTATAAAGCTGTGAGGTTCATACCACAGGAGTACAGCAGAGTGCAAAGAAAGAAATTAATTTCAGATGCCAAGTACTACCTATGGGATGAGCCATATCTCTTTAAGAGATGTGCAGACGGAATGATCCGCAGATGTGTACCCAGAGAAGAAGCACAAAGGATCATGTGGCATTGCCATGGATCACAGTATGGGGGACATTTTGGAAGTGAGCGAACAGCCACTAAGGTCCTCCAATGTGGCTTCTACTGGCCTACTCTCTATAGAGATGCCCGAGAGTTTGTGTGTAACTGTGACAGCTGCCAAAGAGCTGGCAACTTGCCTCACGGATATGCCATGCCTCAACAAGGGATCTTAGAGATTGAGTTGTTTGATGTATGGGGAATTGACTTTATGGGTCCATTCCCACCATCATACTCAAACACTTACATTCTGGTGGCAGTGGACTATGTATCTAAATGGGTAGAAGCAATTGCTACACCCACCAATGATACTAAAACCGTGCTGAAATTCCTCCAGAAATACATCTTCAACAGATTTGGTGTTCCCAGAGTCATAATCAGTGATGGGGGTACTCATTTCTGCAATAAACAGCTTTACTCTGCTATGGTCCGATATGGAATTAACCACAAAGTGGCAACCCCATATCATCCACAGACAAATGGGCAAGCTGAAGTCTCTAACAGAGAGCTAAAAAGAATCCTAGAACGGACTGTAATAGCCCGAAGAAAGGATTGGGCAAAGAGCTTGGATGATGCTCTGTGGGCATACAGAACAGCATTCAAGACTCCAATAGGAACCTCACCATACCAACTTGTGTATGGCAAGGCCTGTCATTTGCCCGTGGAACTGGAACATAAAGCCTACTGGGCAACCAGATTCCTAAACCTGGATGCTAAGTTAGCTGGTGAAAAGAGATTACTCCAGCTAAATGAGCTAGATGAATTTAGACTCAGTGCCTTTGAAAATGCAAAGATTTATAAGGAAAAGGCAAAGAAGTGGCATGACAAGAAGTTGTCATCCAGAGTCTTTGAGCCAGGACAAAAAGTTCTGCTCTTCAACTCTAGGCTCAGATTGTTCCCAGGAAAACTTAAATCCCGCTGGAGGGGTCCGTATGTGATTACAGGAGTATCACCATATGGATATCTTGAGCTTCAAGATAATGATTCTGACAAGAAGTTCATTGTTAATGGACAAAGGATCAAGCATTATCTTGAAAGCAATTTTGAGCAAGAATGCTCAAAACTGAGACTTGAGTGATTCTTAGTGAAGGTCCAGCTAAAGACAATAAAGAAGCGCTTACTGGGAGGCAACCCAGTCCTTAGCAGGGTATCTGTTCTGTTTAATCAAGGTTGATACATATTCTAAAAGGGCAATTATCAAAATTGAATGAATTTACAGAGTTACAGAAGGATTCAGTGCAAAAAGCAGAGAAAAAGAGCTTGCTGGCGAAAAAACGCCAGTAAGGGGTACTTTGGGCATTAAATGCCAGAATGGGCACCATTCTGGGCGTTTAACGCCAGTAAAGGTGCCATTTTGGGCGTTAAATGCCAGAATGGTGCAGCATCCTGGGCGTTTAGCAAAACGCCCAGTGATAAAGGGATTTTTGGCGTTTAACGCCAGCCAGGGTACCTGGCTGGGCGTTAAACGCCCAAATTGGCCAACAAATGGGCGTTAAACGCCAGAAAGGCAGGGGGAGGAGATTTTGTTTCCCACTTCAATTTTTTTCAAACTTTCTTGTTTTGATCCATATTTTTCTGCATAAACACATTACAAACTTTCATCATTCACCTTCCAATTTCAAAAATTAAAATCTTCTTCAAATCTATTTTAAATCCTTTCCTAGGCTCTTTCAAAAACTCAATTATCTCCTCAAATTTTTTCCATATCTTCTCAAATCTCCCTTAAATTTTCGAAAATCTCTCCTCTTCTCCTATTTAAACACGTTCGGCCACCCTCTTTTCCCCACACCATTCGAATTTTCTCTCCTCCTCTCTCCCCTTTTTCCTTTCTTTTGCTTGAGGACAAGCAAACCTCTAAGTTTGGTGTGCTTTTCCGTGATCACTAAGCCAAGATTCATCAAGATCATGGCTCCTAAGGGAAAACAAACCAATTTAAGAGGAAAAAAAGAGAATAATCCAAAGAATCTTTTGAATCAAGAGAAGTTCTTAACCAAAGAACATGAAGACCATTATCACAAAATAATGGGTCTGAGGTCAGTGATCCCGGAAGTTAAATTCGATCTGAAAGAAGATGAATATCCGGGGATCCAAGAGCAAATTCGAAACAGAGGATGGGAAGTTCTAACAAATCCTGAGATAAAGGTTGGAAGAAATATGGTTCAGGAATTCTACTCAAATCTGTGGCTGACAGATAAGTAGAGAATGACTGGAACTGCTTTCCATACTTACAGAACCATGGTCAGAGGGAAAGTTATCTACTTCCATCTGGACAAAATAAGAGAGGTCTTCAAATTGCCTCAACTGCAAGATGATCCTGAATCCTTTAATAGGAGAATGGTGAGAGCAGATAAGGGGTTGGATCAAGTTCTAGAGGACATTTGCCTCCTTGGAACTAAGTGGATAACCAATTCAAAAGGTGTCCCAAACCAACTCAAGAGGGGAGACCTCAAACCAATTGCAAGAGGCTGGCTAGACTTTATTGGGCGTTCCATATTGCCCACTAGCAACCGTTCTGAGGTCACCATCAAGAGAGCAGTGATGATTCATTGCATTATGCTTGGAAAAGAAGTGGAGGTTCATCATCTGATTGCTTGTGAGATCTACACAATTGCAAATAAGAATTCCACTGAAGCCAAACTGGCTTACCCAAGCTTGATCTCGTTGCTCTGTAAAGAGGCTGGGGTGAAGATGGGAGTAGATGAATTCATACCCATTGAACATCCAATCACCAAGAAGTCAATGGAAGGACAAATGCAAGACAACTCTATCAAAAAGAAGGCGCAGGAGTTCCTGAATTTCCTGAAATTGACTACTGGGCCAGCCTAGAAGCATCTATCACCAAGTTGCAAGAAACTATGGAGCAACTTAAGGAAGAACAGCAGAATCAGAACTGCATGCTCTGCAAATTGCTGAAGGAACAAGAGAAGCAGGGGCGTGAACTTCAAGAATTGAAACGCCAAAAGTTCTCCCCTCAATTTGAGGGAGCATCCACTTCTCAAAATCAAGGTTGTTGAGTCCTAACTCTGTGATAACCTCTATCATTAGGAGCCTATTTAAATTTTTGTTTTCTATTCCTACTAGTCTCATCTTATATCTATTTTTGAGTCTTGTTCTTAATTCATAATTAATAAAATTTAAAGTTCATGTCTTAAAGCTATGAATGTCCTATGGATCCATCACCTCTCTTAAATGAAAAGTGCTTTAATCACAAAAGAACAAGAAGTACAGGATTTCGAATTTATCTTTGAAACTAGTTGAATTAGTTTGATGTGGTGACAATACTTTTTGTTTTCTGAATGAATGCTTGAACAGTGCATATGTATTTTGAATTTGTTGTTTTAAGAATGTTAAAATTGTTGGCTCTTGAAAGAATGAGGAAAAAGATAACTGTTATTGAGGATCTGAAAAATCATCACATTGATTCTTGAAGCAAGAAAAAGCAGTGATTCAAAAAAAAAAAACGAAAAAAAATAGAAGAAAAAGAAAGAAATAAAGTTGTGATCCAAGGCAAAAAGAGTGTGTTTAAGAACCCTGGACACCTCTAATTGGGGACTCTAGCAAAGCTGAGTCACAATCTGAAAAGGTTCACCCAATTATGTGTCTGTGACATGTATGTATCCAGTGGTAATACTGGAAGACAGAGTGCTTTGGGCCACATCCAAGACTCATAAAGTAGCTATGTTCAAGAATCATAATTCTTAACTAGGAGAATCAATAACACTATCTGAGTTCTGAGTTCCTATGGATGCCAATCATTCTAAACTTCAAAGGATAAAGTGAGATGCCGAAACTGTTCAGAAGCAAAAAGCTACTAGTCCCGCTCATCTAATTGGAGCTAAGTTTCTTTGATATTTTGGAGTCTATAGTATATTCTCTTCTTTTTATTCTATTTTGATTTTCAGTTGCTTGGGGACAAGCAACAATTTAAGTTTGGTGTTGTGATGAGCGGATAATTTATACGCTTTTTGGCATTGTTTTAGTATGTTTTTAGTATATTTTAGTTAGTTTTTAGTATACTTATATTAGTTTTTAGTTAAAATTCACTTTTCTGGACTTTACTATGCGTTTGTGTGTTTTTCTGTGATTTCAGGTATTTTCTGGCTGAAATTGAGGGTCCTAAGCAAAAATCTGATTCAGAGGCTGAAAAGGACTGCAGATGCTGTTGGATTCTGACCTCCCTGCACTCAAAGTAGATTTTCTGGAGCTACAGAAGTCCAATTGGCGTGCTCTCAACGGCGTTGGAAAGTAGACATCCCGGGCTTTCCAGCAATGTATAATAGTCCATACTTTGCCTGAGATTTGATGGCCCAAACCGGCGTTGCAAATCAGCTTCAAAATTCCCAGCGTTTAACGCTGGAACTGGCATAAAAATTGGAGTTAAACGCCCAAACTGGCATAAAAGCTGGCGTTTAACTCCAGAAAAAGTCTCTACACATGAAAGCTTCAATGCTCAGCCCAAGCACACACTAAGTGGACCCAGAAGTGGATTTTTACGTCATTTACTCATTTCTGTATACCCTAGGTTACTAGTTCACTATTAATAGGATCTTTTGACATTGTATCTGTACCTCATGACACTTTACACGTTTCTCATTGTATCTTCTACAGCATGAGTCTCTAAACCCCATGGTTGGGGGTGAGGAGCTCTGCTGTGTCTTGATGGATTAATGCAATTACTACTGTTTTTCATTCAATCATGCTTGCTTCCATTCTAAGATATCACTTGTTCTTAAACCTGATGAATGTGATGATCCGTGACACTCATCATCATTCTCAACTATGAATGTGTGCCTGACAACCACCTCCGTTCTACCTTAGATTGAGTAGATATCTCTTGGATTCCTTAATCAGAATCTTCGTGGTATAAGCTAGAATTGATGGCGGCATTCAAGAGAATCCGGAAGGTCTAAACCTTGTCTGTGGTATTCTGAGTATTCAAGGATTGAATGACTGTGACGAGTTTCAAACTCCTGAAGGCTGGGCGTTAGTGACAGACACAAAAGAATCACTGGATTATATTCCAACCTGATTGAGAACCGACAGATGATTAGCCGTGCCGTGACAGGGCGCATTGAACATTTTCACTGAGAGGATGGGAGGTAGCCATTGACAACAGTGAAACCCTACATACAGCTTGCCATGGAAGGAGTCTTGCGTGCTTGAAGAAGAAGACAGTAGGAAAGCAGAGATTCAGAAGATAGAGCATCTCCAAAACCTCAACCTGTTCTCTATTACTGCAAAACAAGTACTTATTTCATGTTCTTTTACTTTTTACAATCAATCCTGATAATTATTGATATCCTGACTAAGAGTTACAAGATAACCATAGCTTGCTTCAAGCCAACAATCTCCGTGGGATCGACCCTTACTCACGTAAGGTATTACTTGGACGACCCAGTACACTTGCTGGTTAGTTGTGCGGAATTGCAAAAGTGTGATTACAATTTCGTGCACCAGTAATTTAAAGATCTCTCTCACTTTGTTAAGATGAAAATAGAGAGTCTTTCCTCGGACCATGGTACGAAATGTATGAAATCCTTGTCTATCTTTCTTTTGCTTTTCTTCATCTACAGATTTGCATAGAATTCATGGATCATTACTATTCCAACATTGGTTATAGGGTTGGTCAAGGTTTCCCAACCTCTCCTTCGGATTTGCTCTTGGATCTCCGGGTACTCATCTTCTTTTAATTCGAATCTGGTTTTCGGGATCACTGTCCTCTTACACATTATTTTATAATAATGTTCTTCATGATGCTTGGTGTAGAATCTGTAAGGTTTGATGACAGCTATTGGTGTTGGTAGGTCGTCTTCTTTCTTACTTTTTGGAGTAGGTCTTCCCACTCTTTGGAGCAATGGATTTTGACTAAAGGAGAAAGCAAGGCTCTTTCCACATCAAACTTAAGAGTTTTGCTCGTCCTCGAGCAAAAAGAAGAAGAAGAGGGAGACAAAGAGAAGGATAAGAATTCAAATGGAGGATGGATGAGGGAGTTAGTGTGATACAAATGGTATATATAGGGAGGGTGGGGGTGGTTTTTGAAATTTAAATAGATAAAAGATAGTAAAGATATGGTTTAAACCTTGGTAAAAGATAAGAAAGATAAGATTTAAAATTGTTAAAGCATTAAAGATATGAAAAAGATTCAAAAGTTTAACAAAAGATTTGAAAAAGATCTGAAAAAGATTTGAATTTTTGAAAAAGATTTGAAAAGCAATTGAGAAAGATTTAAACAGATTTTAGAATTGAAAATAATTTGAATTTAAAAGATGATTTTTAAAAAGAATTGAATCAAAATTAGTTGACTTTGGAAAATATAAGATTTGGAAAAGATATGATTTGAAAAGGTCAAACCTCCATATCCTGATGGGGGCGTTGAACTTGCAGAATACCCCAATTCTGGTGTTCAACACCAAGATCGTGCACCTCATGGGCGTTGAATGCCCAACCATTGCTCCCTGGCTGGCATTCAATGCCAGCATTTCATCCCTTTTAGGGCGTTGAACACCCAACTAATGCACCCTGGCTAGCGTTCAACGCCAGCTTTCCATCCCCCTTTGGGTGTTGAACGCCCAGCCATTGCTCCCTGGCAGGCGTTCAAGACCAGATTCTTGTTCTAAATAGGGTGTGGGACGCCCCAAGGGGGTCCTTCCTTGGCGTTCAATGCTAGCAATGCTTCTCCCTCTTGGGCGTTGAACACCCATCCTTCCCCTTGTCTGGCGTTCAACGCCAGCAAGGGGCTTCCCCCAGGGTGATCTGTTTTTCATTCTGAATATTGCTGTCTTAGTTCTAAGAGGTATACATGATCACAAACGTTAGAAAGCAGAGTATCATGAAAATCAATTAAAACTTAAAGGGAAATGAAATTGAATGAGAATAAATAAAGGAATAGAAAATGATAATATTCTACTAATCATTGGGCTGCCTCCCAACAAACGCTTCTTTACTGTCATTAGTTGGACTTTACTGTACTCATTTCAGTAGCAGTGCAGAGCCTTCTTGCTCAGTGTTATTCCCAAGGTAATGCTTGACTCTCTGTCCATTTACAATAAAACTCATCCAACTCATTCAGCTGGAGTAACCTTTTTTCTCTTGTTGCCTTAGCATCGAGGTTAAGGAATCTAGTTGCCCAATAGACTTTGTGTTCTAGTTCCACCGGCATATGACATGCCTTTCCATAAACCAATTGATATGGCGATGTTCCTATAGGGGTTTTGAAAGCTATTCTATATGCCCAGAGAGCATCATCAAATTTCTTTGCCCAATCCTTTCTAGAGGTGCTCACGGTTCTTTCTAGGATTCTTTTTAGTTCTCTGCTGGAGACCTCAGCTTACCAATTTATCTATGGATGGTATGGCATTGCTACTCTATGGTAAACGCCATAACAGTACAGGATGGAGTCAAGCTATCTATTACAGAAGTGAGTGCCTTCATCACTACCTTGGCATCGTTGGTGGGTGATGCGACTGCCTCATCCCACTTGGACACATAGTTCACTGCCACCAGGATATAGGTGTTTGAAAATGAAGGTATAATGGGTCCCATGAAATCTATTCTCGACACGTTAAATAGCTCAATCTCCAGGATCCCTTGTTGAGGCAAGTTGTGACTATGAGGGAGATTGCCAGCCCGTTGGCAACTGTCATAGTTATGGACAAACTCTCAAGCGTCCTTAAAGATTGTTGGCCAGTAAAACCCACTCTGAAGAACCTTGGTGGCTGTTTGCTCACCTCTAAAATGACCTCCATATTCTAACCCATGGCAATGCCATAGGATTTTTTATCCTTCCTCTTCAGATACACATCGGCGGATTATACCGTCCAAGCATCTCTTGAAGAGATATGGTTTATCCCGCAAGTAGTACATTGCATCATGTATTAGTTTACAAGCTTGCTGTCTACTGTAGTCCTTGGGGATGAACCTTATGGCTTTGTAGTTCACAATATCTGAAAACTAAGGTGCTGTCCAAATTGCAAAGAGTTGCTCATCAGGGAAGGTTACGGATACCTCAGTAGAGGGAGGGGAAGTCCCTGCTACTGGTTCAATTCGAGATAAGTGGTCAGCCACTTGGTTCTTTGATCCTTTTCTGTCTATAATTTCAATATCTGACTCTTGTAGGAGTAGCACCCATCTTATCAGCCATGGCTTAGAATCCTGCTTGGTGAGGAGATATTTGAGAGCAGCATGGTTTGTGTTGATAATGACCTCAGACCCTATTAAATAAGATCTGAACTTGTCAATGGCATAAACCACTGCAAGTAATTTCTTCTTTGTGGTAGTATAGTTCTTATGTACATCATTTAGAACACGACTGGCGTAATAAATGATGTGTAGGAGCTTATCATGTCTCTGCCCCAGAATTGCACCAATTGCATAGTCACTGGCATCACACATCAGTTCGAATGGTAAGTTTCAGTTGGGTGCAGAATGATAGATGCAATGATAAGCTTTGCCATCAGAGTTTCAAAGGCATGCAGACACTCTTCGCCAAAAACAAATGGAGTGTTAGTGGCCAATAGGTTGCACAGGGGCTTTGCAATTTTTGAAAAATCTTTTATCAACCTCTTGTAAAATCCTGCATGTCGTAGGAAACTTCTGATGGCCTTAACATTATTAGGTGGTGGTAATCGCTCAATTACTTCCACCTTAGCTTGATCCACCTCTATCTCCTTGTTTGAAATCCGATGTCCAAGAACAATTCCTTCAGTTACCATAAAGTGGCATTTTTCCCAGTTTAAAACCAAGTTTGTTTCGCGGCATTGTTTCAGAACTAGGGCCAGATGCTCAAGGCAAGAGTTAAATGAATCTCTAAAGACAGAGAAGTCGTCCATGGATACTTCAAGGAACTTCTCTACCATATCAGAGAAAATTGAGAGCATACACCTTTGAAATGTTGCAGGTGCATTGCATAGGCCAAATAGCATTCTTTTGTGAGCAAACACTCCATATTGGCACGTGAATGCTATTTTTTCTTGGTCTTGAGGATCTACTGCAACTTTATTGTAACCTGAATAGCCATCCAGAAAGTAGTAGAATGTATGACCAGCCAGTCTCTCCAGCATTTGGTCTATGAATGACAAAGGAAAATGATCCTTTATTGTGGCTTTATAGAGTCTCCTATAGTCAATACACATACGCCACCATGTAACTGTTCTTATGGGAATCAGTTCATTTTTTTCATTATGAACCACTGTTATTCCTCCTTTCTTGGGTACAACTTGGACATAGCTCACCCAGGGCCTATTCGAAACAGGATAAATAATCCCAACCTTCCATAGTTTTGTGACTTCTTTTTGCACAACTTCTTTCATGGCTGGATTCAACTGCCTTCGTGGCTGCACCACTGGTTTGGTATCATCTTCCAGCCGGATCTTGTGCATGAATTGGGTTGAACTAATGCCCTTAAGGTCACTTATGGTCCACCTAAGAGCTGTCCTGTGTACCTTTAGCACTTGGATCAGTGCTTTTTCTTCCCGTGGTTCTAGAGCAGAGCTTATAATCACAAGATAAGTGTCTCCATCTCCTAGAAATGCATATTTTAAGGATGATGGAAACGGCTTGAGCTCAAGTTTAGGAGGCTCACCCTTTTCTTTTAGGAGCTTTTAAGGTCTCCTTCCTTTCTTCTGGCGTCTCCAAGTTAGGCTTGGCATCATAAAGATGTCATCCAAATTTTCTTCAAGTCTCTTAACTATGTTCACCTCTTCCACTAGGGAATCAATGATATTAATGCTCATACACTCCTTTGGGGTGTCTGGATGCTGCATAGCTTTAACAGCATTCAGTACGAAGTCATCCTCATTGACTCTCAGGGTTACTTCCCATTTCTGAACATCAATGAGGGTCCGTCCTATAGCTAGGAAGGGTCTTCCTAAAATGAGGGATGCACTCTTGTACTCGTCCATCTTTAACACCACAAATTCTATGGGAAAAGCAAATTGTCCAACCCTGATAATCATGTCTTCCACCACTCCTGATGGAAATTTGACAGAGCCATCAACAAGCTAAAGAAATATGTGGGTTGGCTTGACTTCTCGAGTCAACCAGAGCTTCTTTATCAATGATGCAGGCATCAAGTTAATGCTTGCTCCAAGATCACATAGGGCTATCCTTGTGCAGGCATCCCTTAAGGTGCATGGTATCATCAAGCTCCCAAGATCCTGAAGCTTCTCTGGTAAGCTCTTCTGGATTACTGCACTACATTCTTTAGTGAGGAAGACTCCTCTCTCCAATCTTTCTTACGACTTAAGATGTCCTTCATAAACTTAGCATAAGACAATATCTGTTCAAGAGCCTCTGCAAAGGGGATCTTGATCTCTAATGTCTCAAGATAGTCTGCAAAGCGGGCAAACTATTTATCTTTTTCTGCTTGATAGAGCTTCTGAGGAAATGACATCTTGGTCTTGTACTAATCAACTCTAGTTGATGTAGGCTGAGTGTTTATAGTGCTTGAAGAGGGGTTACTGGCTCGCTTAGAAGGGGTGTTCTTAGAACTTATACGTGTCTGATCACCCCTGCTTGGGCGTTCAACGCCCTTGCTGCCCCCTTCCTGGCGTTCACCGCTAGAAGTACTGCCCCTTTCTGGGTGTTGAACGCCAATGGCACTCCTCCCAGGGCGTTCAACGCCCTCAGAGTTGCCTGGGACTATAATCTGTTCATCTTCTGTCAACTTCTCTTCCCTTTCTATCCTATTGTTTTGAGGCTGGGTGTTCAGGGTCCTTCCGTTTCTCAGTTGGATAGCATGACACTCTTCCATTATCTGTTCAGATAAGTGTTCTCTAGCCTGACTCAGTTGTGCCTCTATATTCTTGTTGGAGGTTCGAGTTTCTTGCAGAGCCTCTTGATTTTCCAATAACTGTTGTGCAAGGGAGTACAGCTTCTGAGTTAATGGGCCATTTTGTTATAGAGGGTTAAATTCAATAGATACTGCCTTGGCCTCTCCTTTTATTGAAGTCTCACCGGCTAAGTACAGGTGCTAGTTGCTGGAAACTGTCTCAATAAGTTATTGAGCTTTCTCGATTGTCTTTCTCATGTGTATAGAACCACCAATAGAGTGATCTAGAGACATTCTAGCCACGTTTGTTAGCCCATAATAGAAGATGTCAAGTTGCACCCATTTTGAAAATATTTCAGTGGGGGCATTTTCGTAGCATCCCTTTGTACCTCCCCCTGGCATCATGAAGAGATTCATTAAGCTTTTGTCTGAAGCCTTGTATGTCCAGTTGGTGTGCGTGTACGTAAAACCCACACTCTTTCGTACAACAGTAGCAGTACCAGTAGGTGCACTGGGTCGTCCAAGTAATACCTAAGCGAGTCAGGGTTGATCCCATGAGGATTGTGGCTTGAAGCAAGTAATGGTTGTCTTGTAGGTCTTAGTCAGGCAGACTCAGAAGGTTATTGGATAGAGGAAACTATTCATAATTTGTATTTGTAAAACAAGTATTTCAGGGATAGGAATAGAGTTGAGAGTCTGAGTTGCTTTGTCTTTCTAAAGTAACTCTGGTACTATTGTCTTTTTTGCTTGTGAATGATCTTCTTCTATGGCAGGATGTAAGTGATTAAAGCCATTGCCCATGGTCATTGATCTCTTCTGCTACAGATTGAACACAGCCATCGCCTTTGGCCGTGTTTACTCAATCTGACAAAAAGTGAAGCGCATAACAGTCTATTCTCTTGGCGATCCTACTCAAAATGCCACAGACAAGGACGAATCTTCCGGATCAGAGAACGTTGCTTCTTTGGATTCTAGACTATACCACGGAGACCCTAATCTCCCCGGAGATCGGCTGAATTGGTGTCTCGAGAAGTCCCCAACGAAATCGTGGATTAACCGTCTGAGAGATGTATAACCATAGCTATTGGCTCATGCTTTTCTTCAAGGTACTCACACGAACCCAAGTAGACACGGGTGTTTATCAGGCACGTTTGTGTTAATGTGATGAAAAGAGCCAATTTAACCTATCGTCCTATACATCATGATGAAGATTGGGATATACATCTTAGAGATACATCAAACACGAATCGAAGAAGAAACAGTAATACTTTTATTGATTCATACGACTCAGCAAGGCTCCTCCCCATAACCTAGGAGGTTTAAAAACTCATACTTAAGTAAAAACAATGGAAAAACATGAATGATGCTCTCCTAAATCGAAGAGTGTGAAAAAAGGTCCAAGAGACTCTAAATTACATGAAGTTAATCCCTTAAATGCTAAACAGATGACTAGTAAAGGTAAAACCATCTATTTAGTGCTAAAATCTACTTCTAGGACCCACTTGGTGAGTGTTTGATATGAGCTTTGATGAGATCCACGTACATTGAGGTCTCTTGGGTGTGGAATGCCAGCTAGGGGGTCCTCTCTGGGCCTTTGGACAATGGGCTCTGCTCTTTGGGTGTTGGATGCCCGAAAGGGGGCAGGAAGCTGGCGTTGGACGCCAGTTTTGGGACTTTTAATTCGAAGCAAAGTATAGAATATTATATATTCCTGGACAGCTCTGAAAGTCAGCTTTCCATAGACATTGAGACCGCTCCATTTAGACTTCTGTAGCTCTAGAAAAGCTCTTCCAATTGTAGGAAGGTCAGATTTGGACAGCATCTGCAGTGCTCTCTCTATCTCTGAATTAGACTTCTACTCCAGCTTTCCAATTTCAGCCAGAAAATACCTGAAATTGTCCAAAAACATAAAATCTCATAGTAGAATCCAAAAATGTGAATTTAACACTAAAACCTATAAAAACTTAATAAAAACTAAATAAAAACTACTAAAAACTATATGAAAATGATGTCAAAAAGTGTATAAAATATCCGCTCATCACAACACCAAACTTAAATCGTTGCTTGTCCCCAAGCGACTAAAAACATAGTAGGATAGAAAAGAAAATTAAGATATAATAAATTTCTGAGTTTCAAATGAAGCTTAGTTAAAATCAGATGAGCGGGACTTTGTATCTTTTTGCTTCTGAATAGTTTTGGCATCTCACTATCCATTGAAACCCAGAGATGTTGGCATCCTTAGGAACTTGGAATCTAGATGATATTATTGACTTTCCTAGTTAAGCTTATTTTGATTCTTGAACAAAGCTTTCTGAGTCTTGGCCGTGACCCTAAGCACTTTTCCAGTATTACCACCGGATACATTCATGCCACAGACACTTTAACTGGGTGAACCTTTTTAGATTGTGACTCAGCTTTGCTAGAGTCCCTAGATAGAGGTGTCCAGAGTTCTTAAGCACACTCTTTTTATTTATTTTTTTGCCACTTTTTTTTAGCATGTAAGCTTTTTCTTTTTTCTTTTTGCTGCTTTCTCTTGCTTCAAGAATCAATTTTTAGATTTTCCAGATTATCAATAATATTTCACTATCATCATCATTCTTTCAAGAGCCAACATTCATAAATTTCAAGTTCAAATATACACTATTTAATCATACATTCAGAAACCAAAAGCAAATAACACCACATCAAACTAATTAAACTAATCTAATTTTAAACTTTAAATTCATGCATCTCTCAGTTCTTTTTAATAAAAAATTTCATTTAAGCAAGGTGAGAGATATATGGAACATTTTACAATTTCAAGACATCAAATGCAAATGATCATGCAACTAGAACAAAAGAACAGACAATTAAATAGACAAAACAAAAAAAAAATAACAAGAAAGGAGTAAAAGAGAACGAATCCACCTGAATGATGGTGGCTAGTGCTCCTCTTTGAGGATCCAATGTGATGCTTGATCTCTTCAACGTCACTCCTTTGTCTTTGTTAAGGCTGCTGCATAGGCTCATGTGCACGCTTTCTAGTTTGCTCCATCCTCTTCTTCTATACTTAAGAGTGGTAGAAGTCACAAACCAAAGCTTTTCTAATACCAAACTTAAGAGTTTTGTTCATCCTCGAGCAAATATATCAATGGGGAAGAAGAAAGTGGGGTAGGTGGAGCTTCCGTGGGACCTACTAGTCCTGAGAAGCTAGGAAATTTAGATTCCCTTCTTCTCTGCACTGGCATTTGAATGCCTAGAGTCTGCTACCTGGCAGGCATTCAACGCCAATAATGCTCCCCTCTTGGGGCGTTGAACGCCCAATAGAGATACCCTGGCTGGCGTTCAACTTTTAACACTCTTACCGGAGTGTTCCATTTTTACTGCTGTGAATTCTGTCTCGAGATTAGGGCATATGATCATGACTCTAACATCTGAAAGAAAAAACAAAATGAAAATAAATGGTTGAGTAAAGTTGGGTTGCCTCCCAACAAGCGCTCTTTTAAAGTCACTAGCTTGACCTTTAGTCTCCTTACGGAGGTGAGTAAGGGCTCAGATTTTACCTCTGGCAGTGAACTTTCTGCCTGTCCTCTCATGAATGAGCTCTACATGCTTTAGAGATAGGACACGACTCACTGTGTGTGGTAAGGCTGGCTTCTTAGTGAAGACAACTCTCATGCCAGGTGAGAGGCCTTCAGTAGGAACTTTATTGTCCCTCCAGCCTTTAGGTACTTTCTTTTTAGTACCTTTGTGCTTAGAGCTTGTTGAGGGCTGCCCAACACCAGACTTAGAATTGATATCTGGGGCTCTGCAGAGCTCTGCACAGAAAGAGAGGGTTGGCACACTAGGTTTTGCACAATTATCTCTTTCTTATTAGAGGGAAAATTAGGATTGGATATCTTGAATAAGATGTAGTCCTCTCTTAATTGGAAAACCATTTCTCCCTTAGCTACATTAATGAAGGCTTTTGCAGTAGCTAAGAATGATCTTCGAATGATGACATAGTCATCCTCATCCTCTCCAATGTCCAAGACTATGAAGTTTGCAAGGATGTAGTGGTTTTCAACCTTGACCAAAACATCCTCCACTAAGCCATATGGCTTCTTCATGGTCTTGTCTGCCATCTCTAATGAGATGTGTGCAACTTGTACCTCAAGGATTCCCAGATTCTCCATTACAGAAAGTGGTATGAGGGTAATACTTCACTCTAGGTCACACAAAGCCTTTTCAAAGGTCATAGTGCCTATTGTGCAAGGAATCAAAAAGTGTCCAGGGTCTGGAAGCTTCCGAGGTAGCTCTTACGGAACCAAAGCATGGAGTTCTTTGGTAAGCAGTGGAGGTTCTTCCTCCAGAGGCTTTATATCAAATAACTTGGCGTTCGGCTTCATTAGAGCTCCTAGGAAATGAGCAACTTGCTCTTCCCTAGTGTCTTCATCCTCACTTAAGGATGAGTAGTCATCAGAACCGATGCACTGCAGAAGTACATTCAAAGGAACCTCAATGGCCTTTATGGTTTTCTTTGGTTCTGGGCTAAAGGGTTCTTGAGTGGGCTTTAAGTTTTCAAGGGATGTGCTTTGACTGGCATTCAACTCCAGCTCTGTCAGCTTATTGGGCGTTGAACACCCTTGTTGTCCACCCTGATTGGCGTTAAACGCCATTCCCTCTAGCATTGTGGGCTGTTGAACGCCCAGTGAAGGCTTCTTCACTGGCGTTCAATGCCTTCCCATTCTCCTCTAATTTGGCCCCAGCCTCCATGGTTATGGCCTTGCACTCTTCTCTAAGATTAACCTCAGTATTACTGGGAAGAATGTCAGGAGGGATCTCATGGATCCTCTTGCTCAGTTGACCAACTTGTACATCCAAGTTTCTAATGGAGGACCTTGTTTTATTAATGAATCTGTGGGTGGTCTTTGTGAGGCTGGAGACTAGAGTGGCTAAGTCAGAAAGGCTCTACTTAGAGGTCTCCATATTCCCTTGAGAAGATGGGAATGGTGGCCTGTTGGTGAACATATTCTGGTTCCTACCACCTTGATTGAAACCTTGCTGAGGTTTCTGTTGATCCTTCCATGAGAGGTTAGGATGATTCCTCCATGAAGGATTGTAAGTGTTTCCATAGGATTCTCCCATGTAATTCACCTCCTCCATGGTGGGTTGATCAGGATCATAAGATTTTTCTGCAAAAGAAGCTTCCTGAGCACTGCCAGATGCAGTTTGCATCCCAGTGAGATATTGAGAGATCATGTTGACCTGTTGGGTCAGGATCTTGTTATGAGCTAGGATGGCACTCAAAGTCTCAACTTCATGAACTCCTTTCTTCTGAGAGGTACCATGATTTATAGGATTCCTCTCAGAGGTGTACATGAATTGGTTGTTTGCAACCATCTCAATGAGCTCTCTTGCTTTTGCAGGCATTTTCTTTAAGTGGAGAGATCCACTTACAGAGCTGTCCAATGAAATTTTAGACATCTCAGACAAGCCATTATAGAACACGCCTATGATGGACCACTCTGAGAGCATGTCAGGAGGACATCTCCTGATTAGTTGCTTGTATCTTTCCCAAGCTTCATAGATAGATTCACCTTCTCTTTGTCTGAAAGTTTGAAATTCCACTCTAATCTTGCTCATCTTTTGAGGAGGAAAGAACTTAGCTAGTGATGACCAGAATTCACTACCCATTTCAAAAATTAGTGAATTAGTTCTTTTGGCAAGCGCACCAAAATTATCGCCAAATAATAACCCACAGTAGAGTGGGATCATATCTACAGAGATTGGCAAATTCAAGCAGATTTAATTGATTGATGAATTAGTCAAGCGGATCAATAAGATTGTGAAGTGCAGAATTGTAAATGACATAAATGTAAATGACTAGAATATAAAGAAAGGCTATAAAGTGTAGAAACAGAAATTGCAAAAATGTAAAGTGCTGAATCATAAATGACTTGAATGTAAATAGGAGTGGGGATTTGCTGAATGTAAAATTAAGTAGTAAAGAAATTGATAGATAAGAATGGGGAAGTTCATTGAGATTGGGAGATGTTGTCTCTTTGGATTAAATCTAGTTTATATCCTCTTCAATCATGTAACTTATTGACCTATTGGCAATCATGATTGATTGAGCCCCAATCCCTTGGTGACTCAATCTCTCAGATCTTGATCAATAGCCAATTCCTTGGTCTAATTGCTCATGAAGAGAGACATGCTTGGTCCCTGATTATACCACACACCCTTATAGGTCTAGGTAGAGGGAGGATTATATGTCACGTATCCAAACACCAAAACCTAGATTCTACTCAAGTGTGAGAAGGGATTTCAAGCATGGTTTCATGTTTTCTTTCCCAAGGTTCCCATGAAACCCAATTGCATTCAATCTCTTTCCCAAGATAATTGAACACTAAGCATCAAGAACAAATTTCCTTCTAGAAAATCAAAGAGAAGATGAAGAGAAGAAGAATTTCAATATTATCAATCCATCAAGTACAACAGAGCTCCCTCTCTCAATGAGAGGGAAGTTAGCTACTCATAGCTCAAAAAGTACTCAAAAGTGAAGTGTAAAAGTGGATCTAAAACTGACTGCTTAACCCCTTCTTCAGTACTCTTTTGGGGTATTTATACTACTCCTAGTAAAATAAAAGAATTATACAAGTGAAAAGGGAAAATTACATTTTGGAGCGAAAAGAAAACTCAATAAGCGTGACTTCCCTGCTGGCGTGTGGCTGGCGCTTTGCTGGCGTGTCACGTGCCCTTCCTTTCTAGCTTGGCGTGCCATGCCCAATCCTTCAAGTGGCATGCTCAGCTCTCTATCAATATTGGCTTACCACGCCTTCGAACTCAAGTGGCACGCCATAGTGGAATTCTTGTGTTGGCGTGCCACGCCTTCGAAACTCAAGTGCCACGCCCTTGCCTATTTTCACTTTTCTTTGCCTCTGGAAACTTGAACTAGCATGGCACGCCCAGGGTCTGGCGTGCCACACCCTTGCTGTGTGCTTGGCTAAGCTCCTCTGGAAAGTTGCACTAGCGTGGCACGCCCAGGGTCTGGCGTGCCATGCCCCTTTGAAAGTGAGTGGTTCCTCTGTTTGGCGTGCCACGCCATGAACTCAAGTGGCATGCCTAAGTGAGGTTCTACCAAGTGGTTGCTCAAGTGGCACGCCTAAGTGAGGTTGAGAGGTTGGCGTGCCACGCCTTCGACTTCAAGTGGCACGCACAGTCTTCAATTACCTTCAGCCCCATTTTTGGATCATTGTACCAGCGTGCCACGCCATGCTGCTCAAGTGGCACGCCTATGCATTTGTGCACTCTTCAAGCTTGGCGTGCCACGCCCAAGTGACTTCTTGGAGCTGGCGTGCCACGCCTTTGACACCAAGTGGCACGCCATAGTGGAGGTTCTTCTTGAGATGGTGAGTTGGCATGCCACGCCCCTTTGCTCAAGTGGCACGCCCATAGTAGTTGATGGGTCAGGCATGCCACGCCCATCCTGGTGTGCCACGCTCCTTTTGTGTCCTCTATTTTGCTCTCTGGAATTTTGTACTAGCATGCCACACCCAGTCCCTGGCGTGCCACGCCCATACATTTGTGCTAGGACTTCTTCTCTGGACTTTAGTACTGGCGTGCCACGCCTAGCTCCTGGCGTGCCATGCCAATGCATTTTTGTGGCATTTGCTCCCAAGTGGCACGCCAGTTTCACACGCCTAGCTTCTTGTTTGTCTTCTTCCCATTTTTGTTGCCCTTTTTCACCTGAAATTCAGCACAACTCATCTCAAAGTAGTGTACCATAATATTCATCAAATAATGCATGAATTGTACTAATCAAATGAGATTTATGCTCCTTTATGGTCTTCTTTATGCAAGAAAGAAGGGTAGATGATTCAAGTCATCACAACACCAAACTTAAGCTTTTCTTGTCCCAAGCAAATTAATGTGAGTAAACCTTTATATCTTGAGGCCTTGGCTTTGAATGATTGCAATACAACTAAGAGTAAAACTAAGTGTCCAACACATGTATGAATGTTTTAATTGTCATGCAAAGCTCTTGGATCCTTGAGAGTTTCTTCAGGTATAGGCTTTAAGGGTCCTTTCTATTGATTGTTACCTTGAAGTAGCAAGGATTGTTTTACTTTCCTGACCACGACTCTAAGTGTTTTGTCTCAAGACAACCCTTTAATTAGGCTTTCAATTAGCACTCCCAAACCAGTTGGTTTTAGGGTACTGGGTGTTGAGACACCCCTAAGAATTTACTTGCCCATGTCTCTTCTTGACACATATTCACCACAAGCATCTACTAGGATCATTAATTCCCTTTTTTGAGCTTTTTAATGTTTCTTTTTCTATCCCAGTAGTTGATGCTTAAAGCTTTGGGCCTTTATTGCTTACTACCTCTTGGTTCTATGGATATTCAAGGAACACCCCTTAGTCTTCCTTTGTTATACCTTCTAGGACTAGTTGCTCCCCATGACTCATTTTCTTTTTAGTTCATCCAAGGTTCTACACTCAGTTTCTTGTTTCTTAGTTTGTTTAATGATTCCTCTTGGACTTGGTCTCTCTTATTATTTTTGCACAACTCACAGTAACTCTTATTGTGACAAGCTCTACTTTTATTTAAGTTGATGACGACTTGAAATACATGACATTTTCTTTCTTGTAAAAAATACTCATAAAGACTTCAAACAGGAATTAAAAACTAAGGATAAAACAGAAACTATCCTAGCATGATTATTTAAGAAGTAAATAAAGCAAAGGCTTAAACAGAATTCAGAAATTAGAAAGTGTCAACCAGGGGAATCAACAACCTTGAGCAGCTTCATCTTTAGTTCATTGGCCCCTTCCCTTTGTCCTTCTTCTTGGGAGGGGATGAGCCACCTTCATCCGGCTTGGAGGAACCTTCTTGAGCCTTGGTATCCTTGGACTTCCAAAATCCTAACCTCCTCATGTAATTTCTTTCATCTTCCTTATGTTTGGCTAGAATTTCTTCTTGTCTTGCACTTAGCTCTTCCATCCCTTGCATGAAGGTTGGGTATCCTGGGTTTAGAGCGGCTATAGCGTTACACAAGTGATTCAACTTGGCTTGTGTGTTGATGCCATACTGCCTCCTGGATATGGTCCTGGCATCATAGAGATTTCTGAATTCAACCAAGTTCCTCTGTTGCCACTTGCCTTGCTCTGTTATTTTGTCTAGTGCGCTTCGCACCTCTCCCCAGTCAAATTGTTCTTGCTGCTCCTTCCTCATATGCTCCCAACTCCCTTGGAGTTGCTGAATGTTTTGGTTGACTTGGCTCCATTGTTGTTGCTGAGTCTCCTTGAATTGATTAACATCTTCCCTCAAGTGGTGTAGGTCTCCCTTCATTTGGTGTATATCTCCTTACAATTGCTCCCAGTTGAGTCCCTCTGGAAATTGTTGATATTGGTAGTGTAGTGGTGGTTGAAGAGCCAGGAAGTGAGGTTGCTCTTTTGCCTCTTCATCTTCTTGTTGTTGTTGTGGTTCATGAGCATGAGCTCTTCGTTCTCTAGCCCTGTTGAGTGGGTGGACAGCCACCACTTTGGCCATCTTTTTGCCAGTTATGAACCTGTCTTGCTTCACAAGTACTTCATCAATGATCTTTTCAACTCCAGCCTCATCACATAGCCTCTATATAATGCTGGAGAATGCCAACCTTGTGTTGTCATTGGTGCTTTTCAGCACTTTGTTGATGTATTGGATGTGGGGATTAGGGACCTCCTCATAAACTCTAGCCACCCTCTAGCTTGAGGGCTCAAATCTCTTATCCTCAATTGGCTGGGTATCCCATCCTTGTCATTTATCCAACGCACATTCATCACGCAAATTTCACTTAGGATCTCCTCAAACCCAAGGTCTTGCTGTTTTATTCTCTCTTCATAGCTCCGAGTAGAGTTTGTCCTCTTCACCATTAGCATTCTCTCTATGCTAGAGGGGCTATAGTCAATGGACTTCCCCTATACATAGCTAATGTAGCCATATTGTTTCCCTGATTGAGGCACTGCGTTGGCATAGATTTCCCTCACCAAGCTTTCTACCACTTTTCTTGGTGGGTTGCATAGGAGTGATCAACCCATATTATCGATCTCCACTTTGATTTCAATATGCTCATTCCTCCCTAGTTGAAACCCAACTTCTGGAATGATTTCCCTCTCACTCACCCAACCAAAAAATTGGTTTTGATTGAATGCAGAGAGGAACTTGTAGTCATTAAAAGAGCTTGAAGATCCAGAAGTTAGTTCCTTGGTTTTTCTTTTCTTTGAGGCTGAGCTTTTTGGTGGTGCCATTAGGTTGGGAGAGTGTGCTTGAGGTTGTAAAAAAAAATGGGGGTTGAAATAAAGAGAAGGCAAAACAAGGTTTTGCTCCAACACCAAACTTAGGACTTGATTGTCCCAATCAAGAAAAAAAAAGAGAAAGTAAGGGATGAGAGATAGTAGAAGATGAGAAGAGAAGTGATAGTGAGGGGTGTGAGAATTGTTGAAGTGGGAGAGGAGATGGTGGTGGAGCTTTTATAATGGGTGGATGGTGTGGTTCGAAGGGTGGGAAATAAAAAGGGTTAAATGTTTTCCCACTTTGGGAAGTGGCGCCTAGCGTGGGAAGAGGTGCCAACTCTTTTCTCACAGTGTCTTCTGCGTGTGTCAAGTTTCAAAGTGCAAGTACCCTTTGACTTCCTTATTTTGTGAGTTGTTTACCATGTGGGCCCCATCTTTTCTCTTGAAATTGAAACTGAACCCATTAGTAAAGACAAAAGAACCCCTTCATGTTCCTTCTTATCAAGAAAAAATTGGATTGCAACTGATGGGTGTCCCTTGGGACACCAAACTTAATTCTTTGGCATCTTAATAAGTTGGTTTCATCATTGTATATTTAATGTGTTCATAAGAGTGGAATAACATCAAACTTTTCATTTTCTTTTGATTCCAATTCCTCTGAACTCATTAAACCACGTTCATGTCTTTACCCAAAGCATTAAGTGCTTTCAAATTGGGTGACTTGGGCTGCTATGTGATCCTTGGTGGTGGCCACACCAAACTTAATCTCTGGGCTTACTCTTCAAAATCAAACTATTAATTGTTTGTAAGTCTAGATTAAGTGGTGAGAGGCCACACCAAACTTAGCACTTTAGCTAGTTCTCAGCCCATTCACTCATCATTAGTTATGCATTCATCAAATTACAATTCCCAAATAGAAAGAAAAAAGAGAGTGTAAAGAAAATCTAGCTATCAAAGCTAATATCGAACTTTCTAATCTACAATTGTAAACTAATCCTAATTACTGAAAATTAAACTATCTAAAGCAACAGAATTTAAGCTACTTCTAAGAAAAGCAATTAAATAAAAAAGGATAAAGTGTTGGGGTGCCTCCCAACGAGCGCTTCTTTATTGTCATTAGCTTGACATTCTTTCATCTTTAGCTGAGCTTGTAGATCACTCTCTGCTCCTCCAAGGAGCCTCCCAAGTAGTGTTTGAGTCTATGGCCATTGATAGAAAAAGTTCTCTGAGTCTTGTCCTCCATGAGCTCCACATGACCATAGGGAAACACTTTGAGTATGGTGAAAGGTCCTGACCATCGAGACTTGAGTTTTCCAGGGAAGAACTTGAGTCTTGAGTTGTACAGTAACACCTTCTGTCCTTTAGTGAACTCCCTTCTTGCTGTCTTTTGGTCATGCCACCTTTTTGTGTTCTCTTTGTAGATTTTTGCATTCTCATATGCTTTATTTCTAAACTCTTCCAGCTCATTGAGTTGCATTAATCTCTTTTCTCCAGCAGCTTGCTCATCAAAATTCAGTAGTTTTAGAGCCCAGAAGGCTCTGTGCTCCAGTTCAACTGGCAAGTGGCAAGCCTTGCCGAATACCAGTTGGTATAGTGACATCCCAATGGGGGTCTTGAAGGCTGTCCTGTAGGCCCATAGAGCATCGTCTAGCTTCTTAGACTAGTTCTTTACTGAGCTTTTAACAGTATTTTCGAGGATTCGTTTTAGCTTTCTGTTGGAGATCTCGGCTTGCCCGTTGGTCTCTGGGTGGTATGGAGTTGCCACTTTGTGCTTTACTCCATATTTGAGAAGTAGTGTCTCGAGTTGTTTATTCCAGAAATTTGTCCCTCCATCATTAATGAGGGCTCTGGGAACTCCAAATTTGTTGAAGATGTTCCTTCTCAAGAAACTTATCATAACCTTGTTGTCATTTGTTGCACTGGGTATGGCTTCTACCCACCTTGAAACATAATCAACAGCCACTAATTTGTAGCTATTTGAGTAGGAGGTTGGGAAGGGTCCCATGAAATCAATTTCCCATACATCAAATAGCTCCAGCTCTAGTATGTATTGCTGTGGCATCTCATTCCTCTTGGTTAAATTACCAGCTCTTTGACATTCATCACACCTTGACACCATTTCCTTGGCATCCTTAAACATTGTTAGCCAGTAAAATCCAGATTGGAGCACTTTTGCTACTGTCCTTTCTCCACTGAAGTGACCTCTATATGCTGACCCATGGCACTGCCATAACACTTCCTGTTCTTCTTCATGGGATATACACCTTCTTAGGACTCCATCAGTACACTTTTTGAACAAATAGGGGTCATCCCAGATGTAGTGTTTGGCATCCTTGATTAGCTTCCTCCTCATGTGCTTATTGATGTTAGTTTGTAGCTCCCCAATAGCCTTGAAGTTAGCTATGTCTGCAAACCAAGGGGCTACTCGAATCATCATCAATTGTTCATCAGGAAAGCTTTCATTTACTACAACTTGCTGCATTTCTTCTTCTTGTGGGATCCTTGAGAGGTGGTTAGCTACGTTGTTCTCTGTTCCGCTCCTATCTTTAATCTCAATATCAAATTCTTGGAGCAGCAGGATCCACCTTATTAGTCTTGTCTTAGATTCTTGTTTGGTAAGCAAGTATTTGAGTGCTGCATGATTAGTGAACACAATTACTTTTGAGCCAATGAGATATGATCTAAACTTATCAAAAAAACTATGGCTAAAAGTTCTTTCTCCGTGGTGGTATAGTTCCTTTGATTCTCATCAAGGATCTTGGTAGCATAGTAAATGACATGTACTAGCTTATCTTTCCTCTGTCCTAGAACAGCACCAACAGCAAAATCAGATGCATCACACATTAGTTCAAAGGGAAGATCCCAGCTTGGTGGTGCTATAATAGGTGCAGAAGAGAGTTTCTTTTTGAGTTCATCAAAGGCTACCATGCACTCTCTATCAAAAACAAAAGGAGTATTTGAGACAAGTAGGTTGCTAAGGGGTTTCGCAATCTTTGAAAAATCTTTAATAAACCTCATATAGAACCCAGCGTGTCCCAAGAAGCTTCTGATTGCTTTGACATTGCAAGGTGGAGGTAATTTTTCAATTACTTCCACTTTTGCCTTGTCTACTGCTATACCATCTTTTGAAATCTTGTGACCAAGAACCACCCCTTCAGTCACCATAAAATGGCACTTCTCCAAGTTTAAAACCAGGTTGGTCTCTTGAAACCTTTTAAGCACAAGAGCAAGATGGTATAGACAATCAGAAAATGAGTTCCCAAACACAGAGAAGCCGTTGATGAGCGGATAATTTATACGCTTTTTGGCATTATTTTTAGGAAGTTTTTAGTAGGATCTAGCTACTTTTAGGAATGTTTTCATTAGTTTTTATGCTAAATTCACATTTTTGGACTTTGCTATGAGTTTGTGTGTTTTTCTGTGATTTCAGGTATTTTCTGGCTGAAATTAAGGGACCTGAGCAAAACTATGATAAAAGGCTAACACAGGACTGCTGATGTTGTTGGATTCTAACCTTCCTGCACTCGAAATGGAATTTCTGGAACTACAGAACTCTGAATGGCGCTCTCTCAACGTCGTTGGAAAGTAGACTAGACATTCAGAGCTTTCCAGAAATATATAATATTCCATACTTTATTCGTGATTAGACGACATAAACTGGCGCTCAACTCCAGTTCCATGCTGCATTCTGGAGTCAAACGCTAGAAACACGTCACGAACCAGAGTTGAATGCCAAAAACACGTTACAACTTGGCATTCAACTCCAAAAGAAGCCTCTGCACGTGTAAAGCTCAAGCTCAGCCCAAGCACACACCAAGTGGGCCCCGGAAGTGGATTTCTACATCAATTACTTACTTCTGTAAACCCTAGTAGCTAGCTAGTATAAATAGGACATTTTACTATTGTATTAGACATCTTTGGTCTCGATTTTATTCCATTATTCATCTTAGGAGACTATTTACCATTCATGGGTGGCTGGCCATTCGGCCATGCCTGGACCTTCATCACTTATGTATTTTCAACGGTGGAGTTTCTACACACCATAGATTAAGGGTGTGGAGCTCTGCTGTACCTCGAGTTTTAATGCAATTACTACTATTTTCTATTCAATTACGTTTATTTTTATTCTAAGATATTCGTTGCACTTCAACATGATGAATGTGATAATCCGTGACACTCAGCATCATTCTCACCTATTTACGCGTGACTGACAACCACTTCCGTTCTACCTTAGACCGGGCACATATCTCTGGGATTCCTTGATCAGAATCTTCGTGGTATAAGCTAGATTGATGGCGGCATTCATGAGAATCCAGAAAGTCTAAACCTTGTCTGTGGTATTTCGAGTAGGATTCAGGAATTGAATGACTGTGACGAGCTTCAAACTCGCGATTGTTGGGCGTGATGACAAACGTAAAAGAATCAATGGATTCTATTCCGACATGATCGAGAATCGACAGATGATTAGCCGTGCTGGGACAGAGCATTTGGACCATTTTCACTGAGAGGATGGGATGTAGCCATTGACAACAGTGATGCCCTATATACAGCTTGCCATGAAAAGGAGTAAGAAGGATTGGAAGAAGGCAGTAGGAAAGCAGAGATTCAAAAGGAGCATAGCATCTCATACGCCTATCTGAAATTTCCACCATTGAATTACATAAGTATCTCTATTTTATTTTCTGTTTATTTATTATTATTATTCAAAAACTCCATAACCATTTATTATCCGCCTAACTGAGATTTACAAGATGACCATAGCTTCCTTCAAACCAACAATCTCCGTAAGATCAACCCTTACTCATGTAAGGTTTATTACTTGGACGACCCAGTGCACTTGCTGGTTAGTTGTGCGAGGCTGTGAAGAAAGTGCTAAGTTATAAACGTGCATACCAAGTTGAAGCCATTATTAGAGATCACAATTTCGCCCACCAAATTTTTGGCACCGTTGCCGGGGATTGTTCGAGTTTGGACAACTGACGGTTCATCTTGTTGCTCAGATTACGTAATTTTCTTTTCAAAAATTTTTCAAAAATTTATCCCTCTTATTTAAAAAAAAATAAATTATTCTATGGCTTCAGAATTTTTAAGAATGGATTCTAGATTTTCATAAAGCATGTTGAATCCTGGCTGGCTGTAAAGCCATATCCAAAATTCTTTTGGATTGAGGCTTCCAATCATCAGCATAGAGGCAAGTTAATTGGAATATCAGCTGTTGTATGTCTGATTTATATCCTAAAGCTGGCTGGCTATTAAGCCATGTCCAACCATTGGATTGGAGCTTTAGGCTAAACATTAAAAGATTCCTGGAATTCTTCTTAAAAATTTTGAATTTCTTATTTTCTTTTTCCTATATGTTCTTCAAAAAAATTAAAATAAAATAAAAAAATTATAAAATTGAAAAAAATAAAAAATATTTTATGTTTCTTTTTTGAGTCTAGAGTCAATTTTAAGTTTGGTGTTAATTACATGTTTTTAAAATTTATGCATTTTTCAAAAATTCATGCATATGTTCTTCATGATTTTCAAGTTGTTCTTGGTAAGTCTTCTTGTTTGATCTTTGAATTTTCTTGTTTTGTGTCTTTTCTTATTTTTTCATATGCATTTTTCGTTTGTTAGAGTCCAAGCATTAAAGATTTCTAAGTTTGGTGTCTTTCATGTTTTCTTTGCATCAAAATTTTTTCAAAAATATGTTCTTGATGTTCATCATGACCTTCAAAGTGTTCTTGGTGTTCATCTTGACATTCATAGTGTTCTTGCATGCATCATGTGTTTTGATCCAAAATTTTCATGTTTTGGGTCATATTGTATTTTTCTCTCTCATCATTAAAAATTTAAAAATCAAAAAAATATCTTTTCCTTTTTTCTCTCAAAATTTCAAAAATTTGAGTTGACTTAGTCAAAAAAATTTTAAAATTAGTTAGTTCTTATAAGTCAAGTCAAATTTTCAATTTTAAAAATCTTATCTTTTCAAAATCTTTTTTCAAAAATCAAATCTCTTTTACTTTTATCTTATGATTTTCGAAAATTTAAAACTATTTTTCAAAATATTTTTCTTATTTTATTTCAAATTTTCGAAACTTAACTAACAAGTAATGTGATTGATTCAAAAATTTGAAGTTTGTTACTTTATTGTTAAGAAAGGTTTAATCTTTAAATTCTAGAATCATATCTTTTAGTTTCTTATTAGTCAAGTAATTAATTTTAATTTTAAAAATTAAATCTTTTTCAACCATATCTTTTTAATCATATCTTTTTATCATATCTTTTTCAAAATTTTATCTTTTTTCAAAAATTTGATTTCAAAATATCTTCTTATCTTCTTATCTTTTCAAATTTGATTTTCAAATCTTTTTCAACTAACTAATTGACTTTTTGTTTGTTTCTTATCTTTTTCAAAACCACCTAACTACTTTTCCCTCTCTAATTTTCAAAAATTTCTCCTTCCTTTTCAAAATTCTTTTAATTAATTAATTGTTTTAAATTTTAATTTTAATTTTATTTCACCTTTAATTTTCGAAAATCATTAACTCCTTTTCAAAAATTATTTTCGAAAACTTCTCTCTCTCATCTTATTCTATTTATTTATTCATTTACTAACACTTCTCTTCATCTCAAATCTGTGCTCCTATCCTCAACCTTGTGTTTGGATTATTCATTCTTCTTCACTCTTATTCCCTTTCGTCTTCTGCTAATATAAAGGAATCTCTATACTGTGACATAGAGGATTCCTCTTCCTTTTCTGTTCTCTTCTTTCTCATATGAGCAGGAACAAGGAAAAAGGCATTCTTGTTGAAGCTGATCCTGAACCTGAAAGGACTCTGAAGAGGAAACTAAGAGAAGCTAAATTACAACAATCCAGAGACAACCTTATTGAAATTTTTGAACAAGAAAAGGATATGGTAGCCAAACCCAACAACAATAATGCAAGGAGGATGCTTGGTGATTATACTACACCTACTTCTAAGTTTGATGGACGAAGCATCTCAATTCCTGCCATTGGAGCAAACAATTTTGAGCTGAAACCTCAATTAGTTGCTCTAATGCAACAGAACTGCAAGTTTTATGGACTTCCATCAGAAGATCCCTACCAGTTTTTAACTGAGTTCTTGCAGATCTGTGAGACTGTTAAGACTAATGGAGTAGATCCTGAAGTCTACAGGCTCATGCTTTTCCCTTTTGCTGTAAGAGACAGAGCTAGAACATGGTTGGACTCACAACCTAAGGATAGCCTGGACTCCTAGGATAAGCTGGTCACGGCCTTCTTGGCTAAGTTCTTTCCCCCTCAAAAGCTGAGCAAGCTTAGAGTGGATGTTCAGATCTTCAAGCAAAAAGATGGTGAATTCCTCTTTGAAGCTTGGAAAAGATACAAGCAGATAACCAAAAGGTGTTCTTCTGACATGTTTTCAGAATGGACCATGATAGATATATTCTATTATGGTCTATCTGAGTTCTCTAAGATGTCATTGGACCATTCTACAGGTGGATCCATTCACCTAAAGAAGATGCCTGCAGAGGCTCAAGAACTTATTGACATGGTTGCAAATAACTAGTTCATGTACACTTCTGAGAGGAATTTCGTGAATAATGGGATGCCTCATAGGAAGGGAGTTCTTGAAATTGATGCTCTGAATGCCATATTGGCTTAGAACAAAATGTTGACTCAGCAAGTTAACATGATTTCTCAAAGTCTGAATGGATGGCAAAATGCATCCAACAGTACTAAAGAGGCATCTTCTGAAGAAGAAGCTTATGATCCTGAAAACCCTACAATGGCAGAGGTAAATTACATGGGTGAACCTTATGGAAACACCTATAACCCCTCATGGAGAAATCATCAAAATTTCTCATGGAAGGATCAACAAAAGCCTCAACAAGGTTTTAATAATGGTGGAAGACACATGTTTAGCAATAGCAAGCCTTTTCCATCATCTTCTCAGCAATAGACAGAGAATTCTGAGCAGAGCACCTCTAACTTAGCAAACATAGTCTCTGATCTGTCTAAGGCCACTTTAAGTTTCATGAGTGAAACAAGGTCCTCCATCAGAAATTTGGAGGCACAAGTGGGCCAGCTGAGTAAGAAAGTCACTGAAACTCCTCCTAGTACTCTCCCAAGCAATACTGAAGAGAATCCAAAAAGAGAGTGCAAGGCCATTGACATAATCAACATGGCCGAACCTAGAGAGGAAGGAGAGGACGTGAATCCCAATGAGGAAGACCTCAGGGGACGTCTCTCAAGCAAGAAGGAGTTCCTTATTGAGAACCTAAACGAATTTGAGGCTCATATAGAGACCATAGAGATTCCATTAAACCTCCTTCTACCATTCATGGGCTCTGAAGACTATTCTTCCTCTGAAGAGGATGAAGATGTAACTGGAGAGTAAGTTGCTCAATATCTAGGAGCCATCAGAAGCTGAATGCCAAATTGTTTGGTAATGAGACTTGGGAAGGTGAACCTCCCTTGCTCATCAGTGAACTAGATACATGGGTTCAGCAAAATTTACCTCAAAAAAGACAAGATCTTGGCAAATTCTTAATACCCTGTACCATAGGCACCATGACCTTTGAGAAGGCTCTGTGTGACCTAGGGTCAGGCATAAACCTTATGCCACTCTCTGTAATGGAGAAGTTGAGGATCATTGAGGTACAACCTGCCATATTCTCATTACAAATGGCAGACAAGTCAGTAAGACAAGCTTATGGATTGGTAGAGGACGAGTTAGTAAAGGTTGAGGGCATTTACATCCCTGCTGATTTCATAATCTTAGACACTAGGACGAAGAAGGATGAATGCATCATCCTTGGAAGACCTTTCCTAGCCACAGCAGGAACTGTGATAGATGTTAACAGAGGAGAATTAGTCCTTCAATTGAATGGGGACTACCTTGTGTTTAAAACCCAAGGGTGTTCTTCTGTAAACATAAAGAGGAAGCATGAAAAGCTTCTCTCAGTACAGAGTCAAACAAAGACCCACCATCAAACTCTAAGTTTGGTGTTGGGAGGCCACAGCCAAACACTAAGTTTGGTGTTGAATCCTCACATCCAAACACTAAGTTTGGTGTTGGGAGTCTATAACATTGACCTGATCACCTGTGTGGCTCCATGAGAGCCCATTGTCAAGCTATTGACATTAAAGAAGCGCTTATTGGGAGGCAACCCAATTTTTGTTTTTCTTTTTATTGTTCTTTTATGTTTTATTAGGTTCATGATCATGTGGAGTCACGAAAAAAATAGTAAAATTAAAAATAGAATAAAAAATAGCAGAAGAAAAATCACACCCTGGAGGAAGGACTTACTGGCATTTAAACGCCAGTAAGAAGCATCTGGCTGGCGTTCAACGCCAGAACAGAGCATGGATCTGGCGTTGAACACCAGAAACAAGCAATATCTTGGCGTTCAAATGCCAGGAATACACCCTGAGGAGAGCTAGCACTGAACGCCAGAAACAAGCATGAAACTGGCGTTCAACGCCAGAAACATGCTGCAAATGGGCGTTGAATGCCCAAAACAAGCATGAAGCTGGCGTTCAATGCCAGAAACAAGCATCAATCTGGCGTTGAATGCCAGGATTGCATGCAGAGGGCATTTTACATGCCTCATTGGTACAGGGATGTAAATCCTTGACACCTCAGGATCTGTGGACCCCACAGGATCATCTCAGCATCTGTGGACTCCATAGGATCCCCACCTACCTTCCCTCTCTCTCTCACACCTCAATTACTCTCCCCCATCACCTATTCACCACTCACATCCATCATTTCTTTTCCCACCCAATCTCACCCATATGGCTGAAACATACACATCTCTCCCTCTCCTCCATATCTTCTTCTTCTTCCATTCTTTCTTCTTTTGCTCGAAGGCGAGCAACTTTCTAAGTTTGGTGTGGTAAAAGCATAGCTTTTTGTTTTTCCATGACCATTGATGGCACCTAAGGCTAGAGAAACCTCAAAAAAGAGAAAAGGGAAGACAAAAAGCTTCCACCTCCTAGTCATGGGAGATGGAAAAATTCATCTCAAGGGTCCATAGCTCAGTAGAAGAGCATTTGACTGCACATCAAGAGAGCATGAGGAATTCTCTCATCAAGAAATCCCTGAGATACCTCAGGGGATACCTTTTCCTCCACATAATTATTGGGAGAAACTAAGGATAAGAGCACCAAAATCACTAGGGATCAAGCCACAAAGGCAAGGAAGAGATTCAGAGGAGCTCAAAGCACCATTGGTCCTTCAAAAAGGCACCACCATCACTAAGGTGGACTCATTCCTTAACTTCCTTGTTCTTATCTCTCTCTTAAATGAAAAATGTTCCTAATTCAAAAGAACAAGAAGTACATAAGTTTCGAATTTATCCTTGAAATTAGTTTAATTATATTGATGTGGTGACAATACTTTTTGCTTTCTGAATGAATGCTTGAACAGTGCATATTTTTTATCTTGTTGTTTATGAATGTTAAAATTGTTGGCTCTTGAAAGAATGATGAACAAAGAGAAATGCTATTGATAATCTAAAAAATCATGAAATTGATTCTTGAAGCAAGAAAAAGCAGTGAATAGCAAAAGCTTGCGAAAAAAAAGAAAAAAAGTGGCAAAAAAAATAATAGAAAGAAAAATAAAAAGCAAGCAGAAAAAGCCAATAGCCCTTAAAACCAAAAGGCAAGGGTAAAAAGGATCCAAGGCTTTGAGTATCAATGGATAGGAGGGCCCAAGGAAACAAAATCCAGGCCTAAGCGGCTAAATCAAGCTGTCCCTAACCATATGCTTGTGGCATGCAGGTCCAAGTGAAAAGCTTGAGACTGAGTGGTTAAATTCGTGATCCAAAGCAAAAAGAGTGTGCTTAAGAGCTCTGGACACGTCTAACTGGGGACTTTAGCAAAGCTGAGTCACAATCTGAAAAGGTTCACCCAGTCATGTGTCTGTGGCATTTATGTTTCCGGTGGTAATACTGGAAAACAAATTACTTAGGACCACAGCCAAGACTCATAAAAGTAGCTATGTTCAAGAATCAACAAACTTAACTATGAGAATCAATAACACTATCTGAAATTCTAAGTTCCTAGAGATGCCAATCATTCTAAACTTCAAAGGATAAAGTGAGATGCCAAAACTGTTCAGAAGCAAAAAGCTACAAGTCCCGCTCATCTAATTAGAATTAATATTCATTGATATTCTGAGCTTTATAGTACATTCTCTTCTTTTTAT
Organism: Arachis hypogaea; assembly: GCF_003086295.3. Classification (NCBI taxonomy): domain Eukaryota; kingdom Viridiplantae; phylum Streptophyta; class Magnoliopsida; order Fabales; family Fabaceae; genus Arachis; species Arachis hypogaea. The sequence continues at coordinate 81,760,522 of NC_092044.1, read as the reverse complement.
CCTAATTGATTTTCAGTTTCTTGGGGACAAACAACAATTTAAGTTTGGTGTTGTGATGAGCGGATAATTTATACGCTCTTTGGCATTGTTTTTAGGAAGTTTTTATTAGGATCTAGCTACTTTTAGGAATGTCTTCATTAGTTTTTATGCTAAATTCACATTTCTAGACTTTACTAATAGTTTGTGTGTTTTTCTGTGATTTCAGGTATTTTCTGGCTGAAATTGAGGGACCTGAGCAAAACTCTGATAAAAGGCTGACAAAGGACTGCTAATGCTGTTGGATTCTGACCTCCCTTCACTCGAAATGGAATTTCTGGAGCTACAGAACTCCAAATGGTGCGCTCTCAACGGCGTTGGAAGTTAGACATCTAGAGCTTTCCAGAAATATATAATATATACCTTATTCATGATTAGACGACGTAAAATGGCGCTCAACGCCAGTTCCATGCTGCATTCTAGAGTCAAACGCCAGAAACACGTCACGAACCAGAGTTGAACGCCAAAAACATGTTACAACTTGGCGTTCAACTCCAAAAGAAGACTCTGCACGTGTAAAGCTCAAGCTCAGCCCAAGCACAAACCAAGTGGGCCCCAGAAGTGGATTTCTGTATCAATTACTTACTTCTGTAAACCCTAGTAGCTAGTTTAGTATAAATAGGACATTTTACTATTGTATTAGACATCTTTGGTTTCGGTTTTATTCCATTATTCATCTTAGGAGATTATTGATCATTCATGGGGGGCTGGCCATTCGGCCATGCCTGGACCTCCATCACTTATGTATTTTCAACGGTGGAGTTTCTACACACCATAGATTAAGGGTGTGGAGCTCTGCTATACCTCGAGTTTTAATGCAATTACTACTATTTTCTATTCAATTCCGCTTACTCTTATTTTAATATATTCGTTGCACTTCAACATGATGAATGTGATGATCCATGACACTCATCATCATTCTCACCTATGAACGCGTGACTGACAACCACTTCCGTTCTACCTTAGACCGGGCGCATATCTCTTGGATTCCTTGATCAGAATCTTCGTGGTATAAGCTAGATTGAGCGCCTCATACTCAGCCTGACTATTGGAAGCAGGGAACTCAAATTTCAAGGAGAGTTCGATTTGGGTTCCCTGATTACTTTCTATTTATCACACCTGCTCCACTCCCGGTTTTATTTGAAGAGCCATCTACATATAGATTCCAATTTGTAGGGTTTTCCGGGGTGTCAGTGTACTCTGCAATGAAGTCAGCCAGATACTATGATTTGTTGGCTGTCTGAGATTCATATTGTAGGTTAAATTTAGACAACTTGACTGCCCACTGTAGGATTCTTCCCGCTAAATTTATTTTCTGTAGAATGCCTTTTATAGGATGGTTGGTCCGAACTTTAATGGTGTGAGACTGGAAGTATGGGCGAAGTCATCGAGAGGTTAATATGAGAGCGTATGCGAACTTCTCTATCTTTTAATAGTTCAGCTCGGACCCTTGTAGCACTTTGCTAATGAAATATATAGGTTGCTGTCTGCTTTCGTCCTCTCTAACTAGTATTGAAGCTACTGCTCGGCTTCCTACTACAAGGTATAATATGAGTGCTTCTCCTTCCCGTGGTCGGGTAACGATGGGTGGTTGTCCCAGGAATCTTTTGAAATCCTGGAAGGCTTGCTCGCACTCTGGTGTCCACTCAAACTTCTTTCCTTTCCTTAGTGTGGTGTAGAAGGGGAGAGATCTTATGGCTGATCCAGCTAGAAATCTGCACAAGGCTACTAATCGTATCAAGTATGGCCCGGCACTTGTCCAAGTTTACCTCGATTCCTCTTTGTGTGAGCATGAAGCCCAAGAATTTTCCAGTTTCTACTGCAAAAGTGCATTTTGCCGGGTTAAGTCGCATGCCATGCTTTCTTATGGTATTGAATACATGAGCGAGGTCGGACAGTAATGTTTCCTCGCTTTGCGTTTTTACTAACATGTTATCTACATATACCTCCATGAGTTTCCCAACATGGTCTGTGAAGACTTTATTCATTAATCTTTAATAGGTGGCTCCTGCGTTTTTGAGTCTGAATGGCATGACGACGTAGCAGTAGTTTGCTTTTGGAGTTAAGAATGAGGTTTTTTCTTGATCAGTTGGGTACATCGGGTTTTGATTGTATCCCGAATAGGCATCAATAAACGAGAGGTATTTGTAATCAGAGGAGGCGTCCACCAGAGCGTCGATACTTGGGAGTGGATAAGAATATTTTGGGCAAGCTTTGTTGAGATCGGTGTAATCTGTGCATGATGAGCGGATATTTTATACGCTTTTTGGGGGTAATTTCATGTAGATATTAGTATGTTTTAATTATAGTAGAATATTATTAGTTTTTAGGCAAAAATCATATTTCTGGACTTTACTATGAGTTTGTGTGTTTTTCTGTGATTTCAGGTAATTTCTGGCTGAAATTGAGGGAGTTGAGCAAAAATCTGAGTTAGGCTGAAAAAGGACTGCTGATGCTGTTGGATGCTGACCTCCCTGCACTCGAAATGGATTTTTTGGAGCTACAGGAGTCCAATTGGCGCGCTCTCAACGGCGTTGCAAAGTAGACATCCAGGGCTTTCCAGCAATATATAATAGTCCATACTTTGCGCGAAGATAGACGATGTAACTTGGCGTTGAACGCCAAGTACATGCTGCTGTCTGGAGTTAAACGCCAGAAACACGTCATGATCCGGAGTTGAACGCCCAAAACACGTTATAACTTGGAGTTCAACTCCAAGAAAAGCCTCAGTTCGTGGATAGCTTTAGTCTCAGCCCCAGCACACACCAAGTGGGCCCCAGAAGTGGATTTCTGCACCAATTATCTTAGTTTACTCATATTCTGTAAACCTAGGTTACTAGTTTACTATTTAAACAACTTTTAGAGATTTATCTTGTACCTCATGACATTTTCAGATCTGAATTACATACTTTTTGACGGCATGAGTCTCTAAACTCCATTGTTGGGGGTGAGGAGCTCTGCGGCGTCTCGATGAACTAATACAATTCCTTTGTTTTCCATTCAAACACGCTTGTTCTTATCTAAGATGTTCATTCGCGCTTAATTATGGAGAAGGTGATGATCCATGACACTCATCACCTTCCTCAACCCATGAACGTGTGTCTGACAACCACCTCCGTTCTACATCAGATTGAATGGGTATCTCTTAGATTCCTTAATCAGAATCTTCGTGGTATAAGCCGGATTGATGGCGGCATTCATGAGAATCCGGAAAGTCTAAACCTTGTCTGTGGTATTCCGAGTAGGATTCTGGGATTGAATGACTGTGACGAGCTTCAAACTCCTGAAGGCTGGGCGTTAGTGATAGACGCAAAAGAATCAATGGATTCTATTCCAACCTGATTGAGAACCGACAGATGATTAGCCGTGCTGTGACAGAGCATAGGAACGTTTTCACTGAGAGGATGGGAAGTAGCCATTGACAACGGTGACACCCTACATAGAGCTTGCCATGGAAGGAATCTTGCGTGTGGGAAAAGGATTTTCAAGGAAGAGTTGAAGTTCAGAGGACAAGGCATCTCCAAAACCCCAACATATTCTCCATTAATAAAGTAACAATTCCTTATTCCAAATACTTTGACTTCTTATCATTAAATCCAATTAATCTTATTGACATCCTGACTAGGATTAATAAAATAAACATAGATTGCTTCAAACCAATAATCTCCGTGGGATCGACCCTTACTCACGTAAGGTATTACTTAGACGACCCAGTGCACTTGCTGGTTAGTTGTACGGATTATAAATTCGTGCACCAAGTTTTTGGCGCCATTGCCGGGGATTGTTCGAGTTTGAACAAACTAAAGGTTTATTTTATTTCTTAGATTAGGAATAATCTATTTTTGTTGTTATAGAGTCATTAAATTCTGATAGGATAGTTTCTTTTCAAAAAAAAAAAAATTTTCTTTTCAAAAATATTATTTTTCTTAATTAATTGTTAATTTTCGTGAGTTTAGTGTCGTGTTCTAAGTTTGGTGTTGATTGCATACTTTATATTTTTCTCTAAATTTTCGAACTTGTGCTCTTTTTTCTTCATTGATCTTCAAGTTGTTCTTGTTTATTTTTCTTGTTTGGTCTTGAGTTTTTCTTACTTTGAGTCTTTTCTTGTTTTTCTTGTGCTTTTTCAAAATATCAATTTTCAAAAATTATATTTTTATCCATAAATATAATACATTTTTAAAATCAACATTGAAGTTACTGCCCAATTGGCTGGAGCTTTAGTAGTTGTTCTTCATAATTGGGTATCTTCTTTGGAATCTTTTTCAAAAATAATCTTTCTTTTATTGAATCTTGTGCCAAACTCTAAGTTTGGTGTTTTTTTGTTAATTTTTCTTTAATTTTCGAAAATTTGTCTTAGTTTTCTAAAAATTTTAAGTTTGGTGTTCTTTCTTTTGTTCTTGGTGTTCTTGTGAATTTTCAAAGTGTTCTTGAGTCTTTCTTGTGCTTTGATCTTAAAATTTTTATGTTTGGTGTTCCTTGGTGTTTTCCCTCCAAAATTTTTGAAAATAAGGAACACTGGATCTAAAAATTTTAAATCTTGTGTCTTTTGCATATTTTTCTCTTTCATCATAAAATTCAAAATTCAAAAAAATATCTTTTCTAACTAATTTTGAACTACATTTTCGAAAATTTTATATAAAAATTCAGATTTCAATTTCAAAATATTTCCAATTTCCTTTATTTATTTCGTTTTTATTTTATTTTATAAAAATTAATTTTTACAAAATAAATAATAGCAACATACATATCATCTCTTTTATTCCATCATGGAATTAAGTGGGAATGATCAGTCCAGGAGGACTCTGGGGTCATATGCTAACCCCACTACTGCTTCATATGGGAGTAGTATCTGTATACCCTCCATTGGAGTTAGTAGCTTTGAGTTGAATCCTCAGCTCATTATCATGGTGCAGCAAAACTGCCAGTATTCTGGTCTTCCACATGAAGAACCTACAGAGTTTCTGGCACAATTTTTACAAATTGCTGACACAGTACATGATAAGGAAGTAGATCAGGATGTCTACAGATTATTACTGTTTCCATTTGCTGTAAAAGATCAAGCTAAGAGGTGGTTAAATAACCAGCCTAAGAACAGCATAAAAACATGGAAACAACTGTCAAAAAAATTCCTGAATCACTATTTCCCTCCAAAACGGATGACACAGCTAAGGCTAAGCATCCAAGGCTTCAAACAAGGAGATAATGAATCCCTTTATGATGCCTGGGAGAGATACAGAGAGATGCTAAGAAAATGCCCCTCTGAAATGTTTTCAGAGTGGGTGCAATTAGACATCTTCTACTATGGGCTTACAGAAAAAGCTCAGATTTTTCTAGACCACTCAGCTGGTGGATCTATACATATGAGAAAAACAATTGAAGAAGCTCAAGAGCTTATTGATATAGTTGCCAGAAATCAACATCTGTACCTAAGCAGTGAATCTTCCATGAAAGAAGAAGCTAAAACAGTAACTGATGAACTCAGTCCTGTAGATCAGGCCAATGAATTCAATCAGCAATTAGACTTTCTAACCAAGCAGCTAGCCGAATTCAAGGAAATACTACAGGAAACAAGAATGGCTAACAAGAATATGGAAGTACAATTAAAGCAAACAGAAAGGCAACTGTCAAAACAAATAGCAGAAGAATGCCAAGCAGTACAATTAAGAATTGGGAAAACATTAAATACCTCACTTCAAAGCAGCAGGAAACCAAGAAATGAACAGATGTCTACTCAAAATCCCTCTGAGGACAATCAGAGCCCAGAGAGGAATAATGCCGGCGCTGAACGCCCAGACCATGCTCATTCCTGGCGTTCAATGCCAGAAACAAGCATGAATCCGGCGTTGAGTGCCCAAAGGGAACATAGTTCTGGCGTTCAGACGCCAGTAACAAATGGGGAGATGGCGTCTAACGCCACTCCAGCTTCCACCCCTGGCACTCAAATGTCAGTGGGGGATCAGTCACATACAAGTGCTGATGACAACCCTTCTAAAAAGGCTTCCCAACCCACTTCTGTAGGTAATAAACCTGTAGCAACTAAGGTTGAGGAATACAAAGCCAAAATGCCTTATCCTCAAAAACTCCGCCAAGCAGAACAGGATAAGCAATTTGCCTGCTTTGCAGACTATCTCAGGACTCTTGAAATAAAGATTCCGTTTGCAGAAGCACTTGAGCAAATACCCTCTTATGCTAAGTTCATGAAAGAGATCTTAAGTCATAAGAAGGATTGGAGGGAAACTGAAAAAGTTTACCTCACTGAAGAATGCAGTGCAGTCATTCTGAAAAGCTTACCTGAGAAGCTTAAAGATCCTGGGAGCTTTATGATACCATGCACATTAGAGGGAAATTGCACCAAGCAAGCTTTATGTGATCTTGGGGCAAGTATCAACCTAATACCTGCATCTACTATCAGAAAGCTTGGTTTGACTGAAGAAATCAAACCAACCAGGATATGTCTTCAACTTGCTGATGGCTCCATTAAATACCCATCAGGCGTGATTGAAGACATGATTGTCAAGGTTGGGCCATTTGCCTTCCCTACTAACTTTGTGGTGCTGGAAATGGAGGAGCACAAGAGTGCAACTCTTATTCTAGGAAGACCTTTCCTAGCAACTGGCCGAACCCTCATTGACGTTCAAAAAGGGGAAGTAACCTTGAGAGTCAATGAGGATGAGTTCAAGTTGAATGTTGTCAAAGCTATGCAACATCCAGACAGCCCAAATGACTGCATGAGTGTTGATATCATTGACTCTCTGGTAAGAGAGGTCAATATGGCTGAGAGTCTCGAATCAGAGCTAGAAGACATCCTTAAAGATGTTCAGCCTGATCTGGAGGAATCAGAGGAAATAATAGAACCTCTGAAAATCCCTCAGGAAAAGGAGGAACCTCCAAAACCCGAGCTCAAACCATTACCACCATCCCTGAAATATGCATTTCTGGGAAAAGGTGATACCTTCCCTGTAATCATAAGCTCTACCTTAGAGCCACAGGAAGAGGAAGCACTAATTCAAGTGCTCAGGACACACAAGACAGCTCTTGGGTGGTCCATCAGTGATCTCAAGGGCATTAGCCCAGCCAGATGCATGCACAAGATTCTGTTGGAAGGTGACGCCAAGCCAGTTGTCCAACCACAAAGGCGGCTGAATCTAGCCATGAAGGAAGTGGTGCATAAGGAGGTCACTAAATTACTAGAGGCTGGGATTATTTATCCTATTTCTGACAGCCCCTGGGTGAGCCCTGTCCAAGTCGTCCCTAAAAAGGGAGGCATGACAGTGGTTCATAATGAAAAAAATGAACTGGTTCCTACAAGAACAGTTACAGGGTGGCGTATGTGTATTGATTATAGAAGGCTCAATACAGCCACCAGAAAGGATCATTTTCCTTTACCATTCATAGACCAGATGCTAGAAAGACTAGCAGGTCATGAATACTACTGCTTCCTGGATGGATATTCAGGTTATAACCAAATTGCAGTAGATCCAAAAGATCAAGAGAAAATGGCATTCACATGTCCATCTGGAGTATTTGCATACAGAAGGATGCCATTTGGTCTGTGCAATGCACCTGCAACCTTTCAGAGGTGCATGCTCTCAATTTTCTCTGATATGGTGGAAAAATTCCTGGAAGTCTTCATGGATGACTTTTCAGTATTTGGAGACTCATTCAGCTCCTGCCTTAACCATTTAGCACTTGTTCTGAAAAGATGCCAAGAGACTAACCTGGTTTTAAACAGGGAAAAATGTCACTTTATGGTGACTGAAGGAATTGTCCTTGGGCACAAAATTTTGAACAAGGGAATAGAGGTGGATCAAGCTAAGGTAGAAGTAATTGAAAAATTACCACCACCTGCCAATGCTAAGGCAATCAGAAGCTTTCTGGGGCATGCAGGATTCTATAGGAAGTTTATAAAGGATTTTTCAAAAATCGCCAAACCTCTGAGCAACCTGCTAGCTGCTGACACGCCATTTATCTTTGATAAAGAGTGTCTGCAGGCATTTGAGACTCTGAAAGCTAAATTGGTTACAGCACCAATCATCTCTGTACCAGACTGGACATTACCATTTGAATTGATGTGTGATGCCAGTGACCATGCCATTGGTGCAGTGTTGGGACAAAGGCATGACAAGCTTCTGCACGTCATTTACTATGCCAACCGTGTTCTAAATGATGCACAGAAGAATTACACAACCACAGAAAAAGAGCTACTTGCAGTGGTTTACGCCATTGACAAATTCAGATCCTATTTAATAGGATCAAAAGTGATTGTGTACACTGATCATGCTGCTCTTAAATATCTACTCACAAAGCAGGATTCAAAACCCAGACTTATAAGATGGGTGTTGCTTCTGCAAGAGTTTGATATAAAAATAAGAGACAGAAAAGGGACAGAGAATCAAGTAGCAGATCACCTGTCCCGAATAGAACCAGTAGAAGGGGCGTCCCTCCCTCTCACTGAGATCTCTGAAACCTTTCCGGATGAGCAACTCTTTGCCATCCAGGAAGTGCCGTGGTTTGCAGACATTGCAAACTACAAGGCAGTGAGATTCATACCCAAAGAGTACAGTAGACAGCAATCAAAGAAGCTGATCACAGATGCAAAGTATTATCTTTGGGATGAGCCATATCTCTTTAAGAGATGTGCAGACGGAGTAATCCGTAGATGTGTGCCTAAAGAAGAAGCGCAGAAGATCCTTTGGCATTGCCATGGATCACAGTATGGAGGACATTTTGGAAGTGAGCGAACAGCCACAAGAGTCCTCCAAAGTGGCTTCTACTGGCCTACTATCTATAAAGATTCTCGAGTGTTTGTGCTTAATTGTGACAGTTGCCAAAGATCTGGCAATCTACCTCACAGTTATGCCATGCCTCAACAAGGGATCTTGGAGATTGAGTTGTTTGATGTATGGGGCATTGACTTCATGGGACCTTTCCCACCATCATACTCAAACACTTATATTCTGGTGGCAGTGGTTATGTATCCAAATGGGTAGAGGCTATTGCAACACCCACTAATGACACTAAGACAGTGTTAAAATTCCTCCAGAAACACATCTTCAGTAGATTTGGTATCCCTAGAGTATTAATCAGTGATGGGGGCACTCATTTCTGCAATAAACAGCTTTACTCTGCTCTGGTACGTTATGGAGTTAGCCACAGGGTAGCTACTCCATATCACCCACAGACTAATGGGCAAGCTGAAGTCTCAAATAGAGAACTCAAAAGAATCCTGGAACGGACTATAATCAACCGTAGAAGTGATTGGGCAAGAAGCTTGGATGATGCTCTGTGGGCATACAGAACAGCATTCAAGACCCCTATAGGGACCTCTCCATACCAGCTTGTATATGGAAAGGCATGTCACTTGCCAGTGGAACTGGAACACAAGGCCTACTGGGCAACCAGATTCCTGAACCTTGATGCCAAGTTAGCTGGAGAAAAACGTTTACTCCAGCTAAATGAGCTAGAGGAATTTAGACTCAATGCTTTCGAGAATGCAAAAATATACAAAGAGAAAGCGAAAAGATGGCATGATAAGAAATTGTCATCCAGAGTCTTTGAGCCAGGGTAGAAAGTTCTGCTATTTAATTCTAGGCTCAAATTATTCCCTGGGAAATTAAAATCCCGGTGGAGAGGTCCATATGTAATTACAAGTGTATCACCATATGGATACGTAGAGCTTCAGGATGATGAATCTAACAAAAAGTTCATTGTTAATGGACAGAGAGTTAAACATTATCTTGAAGGCAATTTTGAGCAAGAATGCTCAAAACTGAGACTTGATTAAAAGCTTAGTAATAGTCCAACTAATGACATTAAAGAAGCGCTTGCTGGGAGGCAACCCAGCCATTCACAAAATTTAATTTTATTTGTTTTTTCTAATTGATTAAGTTTTACAGGTAGATGCCAGAGTATCTTCAAAAGGTGAAATAGCAATTGATTGAAGTCACAGAGTTACAGGGAAATTTGGAAAGCTTACTGGCATCAAAAAGCCAGTAAGAAACATTTTGGGCGTTGAACGCCCAAAAGAAGCACCCACTGGGCGTTCAACGCCAGTAAGGGTAGCCATCTGGGCGTTAAACGCCAGAAAGGAGCATCTTCTGGGCGTTAAACGCCAGAAAGAAGCACCTTCTGGGCGTTAAACGCCAGAAAGAAGCACCTTCTGGGCGTTTAACGCCAGATTGACAGCATCCTGGGCATTCAGAAAAACACCCAGTGACAAAGGACTTCCTGGCGTTCAACGCCAGAAAGATGCATCAGCTGGGCGTTGAACGCCCAGGAGAAGCAAGATTTGGGCGTTAAACGCCCAAAACATGCAGCGTTTGGGCGTTTAACACCAGGATGGTGGGGAGGAGGTAAAATTCGTTTTTCTTTACAAATTTTCTAATTTTTTTATGTTTCAATTCATGATTTCTTGCATAAACATGTTTCAAATTGTCATCCCTTAAATCAAATTAGTTTTTTTAAAAAAAATCCTAATTTCTAAAATCCCTTTTTCAAAAGTGTCCAATATATCTTAATTCATAAACACAAATCTTTTTCCAATCCAAATCTTTTTCAAATCTTTTTCAACTCATCATATCTTTTGGATTTCGAAATTGCCTCTCCCTCTATTCCTCTCCTTTCCTTTCTGTTGCTTGAGGACAAGCAAACCTCTAAGTTTGGTGTGAGTTGCCATGATTACTGAGCTAAAACTCATCAAGATCATGGCACCTAAGGGAACAGGAAGAGCAAGGATGTGAACTGAAGGAACTAAAGCGTCAGAAGCTATTCCTTGAAGGACCAAGCACCCCACAGACTAGAGGAACATCCACTTCCCAAAATACAGGTTGTTAAGTTCTAATTTTAAGCTTTAACTCTGTGATAGTATTTTTATAGAAATTTACCTTAGAAGTTATATAGGAGTAGTAGTAATTAGTATCTCTATTTTGATTTTATTCCCAATTAAGTTATAATTTATTTTTCTCATCATCATCAGGCATGAAAAAAATAGTAGATAATTAGAATAAAGAAGTAATTTATTTTTCGAGTTCTTAATAATAAAAATTATAATTAACTATATGTGGTGGCAATACTTTTTGTTCTCTGAATGAATGCCTGAACAGTGCATATTTTTGATATTGAATTTTATGAATGTTAAAATTGTTGGCTCCTGAAAGAATGATGAACAAGAGAAATGTTATTGATGATCTGAAAAATCATGAAATTGATTCTTGAAGCAAGAAAAAGCAGTGAAAAACAAGCTTGCGAAAAAAATAAAAAGTGAAAAAAAAAATTACAAGAAATCATTGGATCAAGAAAAGGAATAAAAGCCAACAGCCCTTAAAACCAAAAGGCAAGGGTGAACAGGATCCAAGGCTTTGAGCATCAGTGGATAGGAGGGCCCAAGGAAGTAATTCCAGGCCTAAGCGGCTAAATCAAGCTGTCCCTAACCATGTGCTTGTGGCATGCAGGTCCAAGTGAAAAGCTTGAGACTGAGTGGTTAAAGTCGTGATCCAAAGCAAAAAGAGTGTGCTTAAGAGCTCTGGACACCTCTAACTGGGGACTTTAGCAAAGCTGAGTCACAATCTGAAAAGGTTCACCCAGTCATGTGTCTGTGGCATTTATGTATCCGGTGGTAATACTGGAAAACAAAGTGCTTAGGGCCACGGCCAAGACTCATAAAGTAACTGTGTTCAAGAATCAACATACTACACTAGGAGAATCAATAATACTATCTGAATTCTGAGTTCCTATGGATGCCAATCATTCTGAATTTCAAAGGATAAAGGGAAATGCCAAAACTGTTCAGAAACAAAAAGCTACTAGCCCCGCTCATCTAAATTAGAATCTGAGCTTCACTTAAAACTTGGAGATTTTATTACTCTTTAAATTCTTTTTATCATATTTTATTCATCTAGTTGCTTGGGGACAAGCAACAGTTTAAGTTTGGTGTTGTGATGAGCGGATATTTTATACGCTTTTTGGGGGTAATTTCAGTAGATATTAGTATGTTTTAATTAGTTTTTAGTAGAATATTATTAGTTTTTAGGCAAAAATCATATTTCTGGACTTTACTATGAGTTTGTGTGTTTTTCTGTGATTTCAGGTAATTTCTGGCTGAAATTGAGGGAGTTGAGCAAAAATCTGAGTTAGGCTGAAAAAGGACTGCTGATGTTGTTGGATCCTGACCTCCCTGCACTCAAAATGGATTTTTTGGAGCTACAGGAGTCCAATTGGGTCGCTCTCAACGGCGTTGGAAAGTAGACATCTAGGGCTTTCCATCAATATATAATAGTCCATACTTTGCGCGAAGATAGACGACGTAACTTGGCGTTGAACGCCAAGTACATGCTGTTGTCTGGAGTTAAACGCCAGAAACACGTCATGATCTGGAGTTGAACGCCCAAAACACGTTATAACTTGGAGTTCAACTCCAAGAAAAGCCTCAGTTCGTGGATAGCTTTAGTCTCAGCCCCAGCACACACCAAGTGGGCCCCAGAAGTGGATTTCTGCACCAATTATCTTAGTTTACTCATATTCTGTAAACCTAGGTTACTAGTTTACTATTTAAACAACTTTTAGAGATTTATCTTGTACCTCATGACATTTTCAGATCTGAATTACATACTTTTTGACGGCATGAGTCTCTAAACTCCATTGTTGGGGGTGAGGAGCTCTGCGGCGTCTCGATGAATTAATACAATTCCTTTGTTTTCCATTCAAACACGCTTGTTCTTATCTAAGATGTTCATTCGCGCTTAATTATGGAGAAGGTGATGATCCGTGACACTCATCACCTTCCTCAACCCATGAACGTGTGTCTGACAACCACCTCCGTTCTACATCAGATTGAATGGGTATCTCTTAGATTCCTTAATCAGAATCTTCGTGGTATAAGCCGGATTGATGGCGGCATTCATGAGAATCCAGAAAGTCTAAACCTTGTCTGTGGTATTCCGAGTAGGATTCTGGGATTGAATGACTGTGACGAGCTTCAAACTCCTGAAGGCTGGGCGTTAGTGACAGACGCAAAAGAATCAATGGATTCTATTCCAACCTGATTGAGAACCGACAGATGATTAGCCGTGCTGTGACAGAGCATAGGAACGTTTTCACTGAGAGGATGGGAAGTAGCCATTGACAACGGTGACACCCTACATAGAGCTTGCCATGGAAGGAATCTTGCATGTGGGAAAAGGATTTCAAGGAAGAGTTGAAGTTCAGAGGACAAGGCATCTCCAAAACCCCAACATATTCTCCATTAATAAAGTAACAATTCCTTATTCCAAATACTTTGACTTATTATCATTAAATCCAATTAATCTTATTGACATCCTGACTAGGATTAATAAAATAAACATAGATTGCTTCAAACCAATAATCTCCGTGGGATCGACCCTTACTCACGTAAGGTATTACTTGGACGACCCAGTGCATTTGCTGGTTAGTTGTACGGATTATAAATTCGTGCACCAGTGCACATTCGCCATTTCCCATTTGATTTCTTCACCAAGACGACATTGACTAGCCATAGTGGGTATTTCACTTCTCTGATGAATCCTGCCTCTAGTAGAGCTTGTACCTGTTCCTCCACAGCTTGGGATCTTTCTAGTCCGAGCTTTCTATGCCTCTGCTGTACTGGCCGAGATTCTGGATACACTGCTAGCTTGTGGCACATTAGCTTTGGGTCTATGCCTGGCATGTCTGCGGCCTTCCATGCAAAGAGGTCAACATTGTCTTTTAGGAACTGGATGAGTGACTCCTTTACATTTCCTTTTAGGATTGTGCCAATATTTGTTGTTTTATCTGGGACATCTCCTATTTGGACTTTTTCTATTTTGCCTTTAGGTTGCGGACGAAGTTCATCCCGACCTCGAACTCCCCCGAGTTCGATGGTGTGGATTTCTTCTCCTTTACCTCTGAGGCTTAGACTTTTGTAGTAACAGCGGCCCGCTATTTTCTGGTCTCCTTTTATCGTAGCAATCCCTTCTGTTGTTGGGAACTTCAAGCATAGATGTGGGGTCGAGACTACTGCGGCGAGCTGATTTAACGTCGTCCAACCTATCAGGGTATTGTAGGCTGAACTTACGTCGACCACGATGTAGTCTATGTTGAGCGTCCTTGACCGGTTTCCTTTTCTGAAGGTTGTGTGTATGATGCCAGGACATCTTGGCCAATTTCACTGACCTTTTTCTTACTGTTTTAGGGTAGTTTCATGCATTTTCTTAGTAAATAAGCAAGTTTTGGATGAAAAATACACTTACACCTTGATTCAAGCAAACATTGTGAACTTTACATGATTTCATGAGAATTAGGTAGGAATTAAATGATATAATTGATGATGCATAATCTCATGACTTAGAACAGAGCTTTGATGCAATTTAATTGCTTGATTTCAGGACAAAGGAAGCAAGAAGGAGCCACGTTAGTTGTCATGTTAAGCTAATTAACGTAACCACTAACGTGGAATGGTGATAAGCTTGTAGCGTTAATGAAAAAAGTGATCGTCAATAATGCCTTCGATGCCATCATAGCCCACGTTAGTTGCCACGTTAAGTACATTAACGTGGTAGCTAACGTGGAGGAAAAGAGGAGCTCCAATGTTAGTGGTAAAAGTGAATGCCACTAACGTTCCACAAAGGCACATTTAATCCACGTTAAGAGCCACGTTAACCCAATTAACGTGATCTCTAACGTGGGGGAGGAAGCAATCGCCAACGTTAGTGACACTCAACTTTGTCACTAACGTTGGACTAAGCCAAGAGTGCCCATGTTAGTGGTCACGTTAAGACCACTAACGTGAAGTGTAACGTGGAGCTAAGCATGATGGGCCAACGTTAGTGACACTCACCTTTGTCACTAATGTTGGAGATGGCAATCACCACCATGTTCGTGGTCACGTTAATCCAATTAACGTGAACTCTAACGTGGGAAGGAGGGGCGTTTGGAGCGTTAATGACAAAGGTAAGTGTCACTAACACTCTCGAAGCTTAGGCATGCCAATGTTAAGGGTCACGTTAGTTACACTAACGTGAACTCTAACGTGGGGAGAAGACCCAAGAGCCAACGTTATTGAAAAAGGTGAACGCCAATAATGTTTGCGAAGGACCAAGATGGCAACGTTAGTGGTCACGTTAGTGTCACTAACGTTGAAGTTAACGTGGAGTATTAGTGGGTTGGAACGTTAGTAGAAAAGGTGATCGTCACTAACGTTCTTGAACCCACATTCTCACTTGACGTTAACACTACTAACGTCCTAACTAACGTCCATGCCTAACTCACACTTTTTCCGCGAGCAAAGCTGAGCCCACTAAAGATTGTAACTGCTTCATCTCAAGATCAAAGGCCAATATCCAAGACTTGAAAAACTAACTAGAAGATCAAGAAGAGTGGTATATATAGGAGTAGTTTTGAACTAGAAAGGAGCTTGGCAATTTGGAGAACTACACCTTGTATATTTACTTTTCTGCAATTTTTTTAGTTACTAGAAAATGTACTTTTTTCTACCAATTTCCATTTCCAGAGCTATGAACAACTAAACCCCCTTTCATTGGGTTAGGGAGGTCTGTTGTAATTTGATGGATTAATTAAAGTTTTCATTCTTCTTCTTCTTTCTTTTCTCTTGATTTACTAGAAAGCTTTCGATATTAATTCAATTGGTTAGTTGTCTTGGAGAAGAAACTCTCCATAATTGGATCTCCTCTGAGCCTTGGAAAAGGGATGAGGAGATCATGCTAGAAAAGCTTTCTCATGTTGGACCAAATTGGGGTTCGGATGGATATAGTAACATGTAATCCTCCCAACACATTGATTTGGAAATACATGTGGTATAATCAGTGACCATACTTCATCTCTTCCCATGAGCAATTAAATCAAGAAATTGGGCAATCGTTCAAGCATAGAGAGATTGGGTTGCCAAGGAATTGGGATCCAATCACCTAAGATTTCCAAGGAGATCAATGAATGCATTGATTGAGGAAGAGATGAGAATGAATTTGATCCAGAGAATGCAACATCTCCTAAGCCCAATGAATCCCCCATTTCTGATCTTACCCATTCTTTTTACTTTCTGCCATTTATCTTCATGCTCATTTCCCCAATTCCCCATCTAAGATTCTGCAATTTACTTTCTGCACTTAACTTTTCCGCTACTTAATTTTCTGCAATTCTCAACTCAATTTCTGTTAGCTCAACTAGCACATCCTTCTAACTAAAGTTGCTTGACCAATCAATCTCTGTGGTATTCGACCTCACTCTATTGTGAGCTTTTACTTGATGACAATTCGGTATACTTGCCAAAGGGAGATTTGTTAGGAGACAAGTTTTCGTGCATCAAGTTTATGGCACCATTATCAAGGATTGATTTTGTATCGACAATGATTAAGTTGGAAGTTCATTAGATTGAGCATTTTCTTTTGATTATTTATTTTGCCTAGACAATTACCTTTAGTTTCAGTTATTTTCTTCCTCATCCCCTCTCCCCACTTTGTTTTCTTTTTCTTTGTTATTATTTACAATTCTGCTCACTAACCCACTAACTGTTTGATAATTTGCACCACTCATACTAATAGCCACTCTAACGAGAATAATCTCTTCATTTTATTACTTGTTGTGTGCTCTGTTAGTTGTATGACAGGGAGAAGAAGCGAACCTTCAACTTCCTTTGATTCAGAACCTGAGAGGACCTTCCTTAGATTAAGGAGGGAAGCAAAAGGGAAAAGAGTTGTTGGTGCTGAGGAAGAAGAAGAATACTTTGAAACAAACATGGAGGAGAACATGGAAAATAACCATAAAGGAGAAGCTCACAACCATGCCCCAGAGGGCCCTGTGAATCATGCTGGGCAAGAGAGAAGAGTTCTAGGCTCTTACATCAATCCAAACCCAGGAAATTATGAAAGTAGTATGAAGAACTGAAGATTGATGGTTTAGAAGTTATAATAAATTCTCGTTGCAAGTATAGTTTCTAAACCAAGCAATCAACCTTTCTTACAAAAGTTTTGGTTGTCATAAGTAACAAACCCCTTTGGAATTGATAACCGAAGTATTTAAACCTCGGGTCGTCTTCTCAAGGAATTGCAGGGAGGTGTTCTTATTATTGGTTATGCAAAGGTATATTTTGGGGTTTTCAAAAGGGTTGAACAAGTGATGTAAAATAACAAGTCGTTAAAATAATAACCAGTAAGGCTCTTGGCAAGGTATAAGAACTGGAAGTCCTATCCCAGTTATCCTTATCAATTGTGATGAGAATTGGATTTTTCTCCCACTAAGTCAACCTCTAACTATGAAGGTAAGTCAAGTGGATGAATTAATTTTGATTCCTCAGGTCCTAGTCTTTCCTTTGGAAAGACTAGAGTTATTGGAACTCGAATTAATTCTTGAAGAATTCCAATTTTCAATCAACAATGAGTTTGATAACTCAAGAGTCTCCAATGACTCAACCAAAGCCAAAAGGAAAAAATCTAAATTATTTATATAAATAAAAGAAACAAATCATAGATCTGAAAATACCTCAAATTATATTAAATAGAATGTTCAAATCCAACAAGGAAAAGTTCATAAATTAAATTGGAAAAATAAATAAAAAGAACATTGAACCTGTGATTGAAGAAGATGAAATCCTAATTCTAAAAATCCTAATCCTAATCCTAATCCTAAGAGAGAGGAGAGAGCCTCTCTCTCTAAAAACTACATCTCAATCCTGAAAAGTGAATTATGAATGTATGTGAAGTGATGATTTGAGTCTCTGCATGTTTCCTGACTTTAATTTGTGTTTCTGGGCCGAAAACTGGGTTGAAATGTGGCCCAGAATCTCTGCCAGCGACTTTTGTAATTCTGCAGATCGCATACGTCACGTGGCCGCGTCGTCCACACGATCGCCTCACTCAGTGTTTTTCATACCACGCGTGCGCATCGTCCATGCATTCGCGTCGTTCGTGCAGCTTCCAGTACGCACGGTCGCGTCAGGCACGCGAGCACGTCACTGTGATTTCTTCTATTTCGCCCGGTCGCGTGAGCCATGCGACCGCGTGACTTCTCGCTGGTCATCTCCTTAATTCCTTGTGTTCCTTCCATTTTTGCATGCTTCCTCTTCATTCCTTACGCCATCCTTGCCCTATGAAGCCTGAAACACTTAACACATAGATCACGGCATCGAATGGTACGAAGAAAAATAAAAATATACAACTAAAAGGTCTTTAGGAAGCAAGTTTTCAATCAAAGAAAAATTTGGGAAGAAATTGTAAATACATGCTAATCATATGAATAAGTTGGTGAAAAGCTTGATAAAACCACTCAATCAAACACAATATAAACCATAGAATAATGGTTTATCATAGTATCCAGAAGCCAACCATACATGCCAATAACTTTGAATTAAAACCCCAGTTCATCACCCTTGTTCAGAATAATTGTTCATTCGGAGGGAGTGCCCAAGAAGACCCCAATCAACATCTAACCACCTTTCTAAGAATATGTGACACTGTGAAGCCTAATGGTGTTCATCCAGATGTCTATAGACTGCTTTTGTTCCCTTTTTCACTCAGGGACAAAGCATCTAAATGGCTGGAATCTTTCCCGAAAGAGAGTTTAACAAATTGGAAAGATGTGGTGAACAAATTTTTGGCAAGATTCTACCCCCTCAAAGAATCAACATGCTGAGAGCTGAGGTACACACCTTCAAGTAACAAGATGGTGAAACTCTCTATGAGGCTTGGGAGAGGTTTAAGGACTTAACAAGAAGGTTCCCACCAGACATGTTCAATGAATGGGTTCAATTACACATCTTCTATGAAGGTATTTCTTACGAGTTAAAGAAGGTCGTGAACCATTCATCAAGGGCCATAGATGTCATATGGATGCACTGTTGGCTCAAAATAAGATGATCACCAAGCAGTTAGCTGACCTTACCAAGAAAGTGGAAGAGAACCAAGTTGCAGCAGCCATCACTTTAGCACCTGCTCAAGAAGGAGTGAATGTAGGAGAAGAAGGTGACTGGGAAAAAGCCAATTATATTCGGAACTCACCCAGGCAGACCCATGATCCATACTCCGAAACTTACAATTCTGGTTGGAGAAACCACCCTAATTTTGGGTGGGGAAACCAACAAGACCAAGGCCAAGACCAGAGACACCACAACCACAATCCCAACAACAATGTAACTCACCAACACCCCTCACAGAGATCATATTAACACCCACCTAATCACCCTTCTCCACCTCCTAACCTCAACCCACCATCACCAACCGAAGATAGACTCTCCAGAATTGAGACTTTACTTGAAGACATATGTAAGGAAGTCCAAGACAATAGATTGTTCATGGATGAAGTGTGAGCCAATATCAAAAACCAGGGAGACACTGTCAAAAGGCTGGAGTCCCAAGTGGGGTATCTATCTCAACAATTTCCCAAACCTACCGATAGTTTTCCAAGTGACACAGAGAAGAACCCAAGAGGAGAAGTAAAGAAAGTAAGATGGGTGGAATGCAAAATGATCACTCTAAGTGATGATAGGAGTGTGGAAGCATGCACACAAACAGAACACTTCCAAGACAATCCAAACGAAAAGCAGGAAGAGAGAAATCGAGAGGAGCTAAAGAAAAAGGAGACTCTAAACCCCTATGCACCTTTTCCCCAAAGGCTCAAAGATGGTGTAGCAAGGAGAGTATATTCAAGGTTCCTTAACCTGTTTGCATCCCTTCATGTGAACATACCGTTCATTAAGGCTCTGTAGAAGATGCCCTCATACATCAAGTACATAAAGGAGCTGCTGACCAAAAAAAGTTCACTGAAGGGTGGACAAACAAAAATGATGAATAAGGAGTGCAGTGCTCTTATTCAAATAGAGCCACCTACAAAGATAAAGGACCCATGGAGTTTTCACATCCCCTGTGCTATAGGAGAAGCAGTGATTGATAAGGGGCTCTGTGACCTGGGAGCAAGCATCAATTTAATGCCTCTATGAAAAAGCTCCAAATCAATGAGCTAACACGCACAGATGTAATCATCAAACTGGCCGAAAAAACTCAAAAAAGGCAATAGGAGTGGTTGAAAACGTGTTAGTGAAGGTTGGGAACTACTTCCTTCCCACAGACTTTGTTATCTTGGAGATGGAAAAGAATCACATACATCCCATCATCCTTGGGAGACCATTCTTAGCCACAGCCAGGGCACTTATAGATGTGGAGCAAGGAGAACTAATATTGAGGATATATGATGAACAACTCACCTTCAATGTCTTCAAACCCTCATAAGAAGCAGATCATGATAACAAATAGTCAATGGAAGAGCACAATAAGGAACTGATGGAAGGGACAAGCACGAGAGCACAAGCATCACACCTGAGAATCCCTATGGTTTACAAGCAATGTGGTCAGAAGGAACAACAGCCAAGTGTAACCCAAGAGGAGCTAGACCCACCAGAGTCACATGAGACAAGAAACAAAACCATCCTAAAAGAAGGAACGACAAGGGGCAAAGTAACATCGAGGGAAACAAGGAAAAAGGCCCCAAGGGGGTGGAGGAACAAGAAGATCCCTACAGAGAATTTTTTTCCAGGAGATGAAGTGGTCTCTGCTTATATTCCACCTATCCTACCTCATCTCCCCATCATCCCATCTCAACTGCCTCAAGTGTACACCATTAGCAAAATTCTGTCCTTAGAACATGTGGAGCTTCTTAACAAAGCCAATGGAGATAGATTCACTGCAAGAGGGGAAGATTTGAAGCACCACCAACCACCCTGACAAAGGCCAGACGTCAAGCTAATGACATTAAAGAAGCGCTTCATGGGAGGCAACCCATGTTTTATATCCATTCCCTTTAATCTTTAATAGTAGTTAATAAAGCAAGGTTCATGGATTCTAAACCAACTTTGACATGAACTTATAAGAACCTCTACATGTAGCATATAGTGAATGATAAGTTTGGTGTTTGGTGCACGAAATGCAATCACACTTTTGCAATCCCGCACAACTAACCAGCAAGTGCACTGGGTCGTCCAAGTAATACCTTACGTGAGTAAGGGTCGATCCCACGGAGATTGTCGGCTTGAAGCAAGCTATGATTATCTTGTAACTCTTAGTCAGGATATCAATAATTATCAGGGTTGATTGTGAAAAGTAAAAGAACATGAAATAAGTACTTGTTTTGCAGTAATGGAGAACAGGTTGAGGTTTTGGAGATGCTCTATCTTCTGAATCTCTGCTTTCCTACTGTCTTCTTCTTTAAGCACGCAAGGCTCCTTCCATGGCAAGCTGTATGTAGGGTTTCACCGTTGTTAATGGCTACCTCCTATCCTCTCAGTGAAAATGTTCAACGCGCTCTGTCACAGCACGGCTAATCATCTGTCGGTTCTCAATCGGGGTGGAATAGAATCCAGTGATTCTTTTGCGTCTGTCGCTAACGCCCAGCCCTCAGGAGTTTGAAGCTCGTCACATTCATTCAATCCTTGAATCCTACTCAGAATACCACAGACAAGGTTTAGACCTTCTGGATTCTCTTGAATGCCGCCATCAATTCTAGCTTATACCACGAGGATTTTGATTAAGGAATCCAAGAGATATCTACTCAATCTAAGGTAGAACGGAGGTGGTTGTCAGGCACACGTTCATAGTTGAGAATGATGATGAGTGTCACGGATCATCACATTCATCAGGTTTAGGAACAAGTGATATCTTAGAATGGAAGCAAGCATGATTGAATGAAAAACAGTAGTAATTGCATTAATCCATCAAGACACAGCAGAGCTCCTCACCCCCAACCATGGGGTTTAGAGACTCATGCTGTAGAAAATACAGTGAAAAACGTGTAATGTGTCATGAGGTGTAGATACAATGTCAAAAGATCCTATTAATAGTGAACTAGTAACCTAGGGTATACAGAAATGAGTAAATGACGTAAAAATCCACTTCTGGGTCCACCTAGTGTGTGCTTGGGCTGAGCATTGAAGCTTTCATGTGTAGAGACTTTTTCTGGAGTTAAACACCAGCTTTTATGCCAGTTTGGGCGTTTAACTCCAATTTTTATGCCAGTTCTAGCGTTAAACGCTGGGAATTCTGAAGCTGATTTGCAACGCCGGTTTGGGCCATCAAATCTCGGGCAAAGTATGGACTATTATACATTGCCGGAAAGCCCAAGATGTCTACTTTCCAACGCCGTTGAGAGCGCACCAATTGGGCTTCTGTAGCTCCAGAAAATCCACTTCGAGTGCAGGGAGGTCAGAATCCAACAGCATCTGCAGTCCTTTTCAGCCTCTGAATCAGATTTTTGCTCAGGACCCTCAATTTCAGCCAGAAAATACCTGAAATCACAGAAAAACACACAAACTCATAGTAAAGTCCAGAAAAGTGAATTTTAACTAAAAACTAATAAAAGTATACTAAAAACTAACTAAAATATACTAAAAACATACTAAAAACAATGCCAAAAAGCGTATAAATTATCCGCTCATCAGTGTTCAAGGCACACTAAGAGAGCTTGAACACAATTCATATTATGTCAACCTTAGAGCCTTAATCAAACTAATTTTTTTTACCACATGATCACAAACTAAATTTGGTATCACCAATGTTGCATGCATGAGCATTTGAGTGGTCGGTTGGTTTGCATTCATGAATGGCTCTTAGTTAGCCAAAAGCAAATATAAAAAAAAGAGAGGGGTGGCTAGCCTCCAAAATTTATTTTTTTACCGCCACAATTCAAACTAATTTCTCTTCTCTTTTGTCTTGCAAGGATATTAAAGGGAATGTTGGAAGAAATTGAAGGGACAACCAATTGAAGGGGGGTTCGGCGACTTCACCAAAGAAACTACACACTTGTCTTCAAAGGGAGTACCTTGGGAAGTGTTGCCATGCAACATTGAGAGTAAGATAGCCTTGGAGACCAAACCAATTAATTCATACAAGAAGTGATCCTTCTGCCCATCCAATGCCAAACCCCAACCGTCCACCATTGGATTTTTCTATCAATCCACACCCTTCAAGTCTCATAATCCTCCTATATAACAACCCCCTACTCTAAACCTTTCCATGTATAACTATCTGTCCAATCCATCTCTCTCTTCTTTCTTTCGAAACACAATCCTCTAGGCTACACCTTATCTAAACCTGATCGAATTCCATAATCAATCCATACCCCTCAATACCTTAACATATCAATTTCTACTTATGGCGCCATCAAGCTCCAAGAGGCAAAAGGGGAAGGAACTGGTGGAAAGCATCCCTTTCGATGAAAGGAGATTCAAGACTGCCTTCCATGAGCTCCAATTTGAAGGGATAAAACATAAGAAAATACTGCCAGAGTTAACATTCCAGTTCAACGAGGATGAGTGCCCATAGATTAGAGAGAAGATTGAACAGAGGAGTTGGCAAAAGCTCACGAACCCAGAAACAAAGATAAATGCAAACCTCATCAAGGAGTTCTATGCCAATGTGGGCAGAGAAGACAATACCAGGGCTCCCACCTTCAAAAGCTATGTGAGAGGAACAGAGGTAGACTTCAGCACCAATGCTATAATAAGGACTCTTCAGCTGAGATCGCCACATTTTGATGAGCTTAGTTATCAAGTAAGAATAAGTAATGGCCCCGACAATGATGAACTTGAAGAAATTGTGAACGATATGTGTGTTATAAGATTTGATTGGGAAAGGTACTCGGATAGAAGACCACGGTTCATTAGGAGATGAGACCTCATCTTGGAAGCCAATGGATGGTTTGAGCTCGTGAGGAGATCTATCCTCCCAGCCGCAAACAATTCTGAGGTCAACATTGCTCGAGCTACTATGGTACATTGCTTAATAAAGGGTGGAGGCATCAATGTGCACAAAATTATAGCTGAGGGAATCCAGGATTTAGCCGAGAAGAATGATTCGGGAGCTAGACTTTGGTATCCCAGCACCATCCTTAGACTATGTATGAAAGCCAATGTGGTATTCGAAGATAACAATCCAAAATGGGTAAATCCTGGGAGATTAGTTATGCTCCAGCGTATAATTTATGTGGCACCCGCTCAACAACAAAGAAGGCCTCAAATAAGGAAGAGAACATCACAAGAAGAACCTCACCAAGAAGAACCTCATCAAGAAGAATACCAGCAAGAAGAGTACTACGATCCAACTAACATAAACTTGAATCACATTCAAGGAGCCATTGAGGATCTAGCAAGGAGTTATATGGAGGGACAAGAACAACAACTAAACGTTCAATCCCAAAGGATGGATCATCAAGAAGAACTGCTCTCTAATTGGATGAATCAACAAAGGGAGTGGCAGAAACAACAAATGGAGCAGCAACATGAGCATTACTCCCAGCTCACCCAAGCCATCAATCAAGTAACTAAAAGGCAAGAGCGTCAAGACAAGCGCCTTCAAGAAGTCAACCAACGTCAGTTGTCTCAGATGAAAGCATTCAATGAGTTCAGCGTGCTCAAAGAAGGATAGCAGCTACATCGGGAAGAGTTTAGCATAAACACTCAGGCCAAGTTGACTTATGTAGCTGGGCATATGCATAATTTTCACCCTGCCATCCCAAGATATGATGCAATTCACAAAGACCTAACAGAATAAGAGGAGGAAAAGGTAAAACAACAGAAGGAAGCATTGAAGAAGAAGATGGAGGATGCTGGTTTCTGGAAAAAGCTTATCGGAAAGCGCAAAGGAAATGGGGATTCGAGCAATCAAGAAGGATCCCAAGACAAAGGAAACAAAGGGACATAAGCATTCCAATAAGTAAAAGGTGGTGGAGTTCCCTCTTCGTTTATCTTTTCAAGTTTTAAATAAGGAAAATCATGTATGAAATAGAACATGCTTCCATAGTATCTTAGCAACCTTCAATTCTGCCTTTAAAATTTCAGTGTTTAAGTCTAAAGTGTTTGGTCTAAGTCCCTAGCTTTCATCTTCATCTTGCTTATATGTATGCTTGTCCTTTTAAGTTAATTAAAAAGAAAATGTTATGAAAAACAAGAGTGGGTTTATCTTGTGAAGTGAACTCTTAAGTTTGTGGTATGGTAATTAATTAGTTAAGTTGGTTCACCAACAAGGTAATTAGGCAATTATATGCTCTAAATCACATACTTGGAACACATCATATTGAGACTAACCGAATAACATGATCCTAATAAGAAAAGAGAAAGAACAACAATAGTTTGAAAAGGAAAGGAAAACAATAAGAAATAAGGCTAGGCACCAAGGGTTTGAATATTGAGGCATATGTCTGTGGTGTTCCTATGCAAGGGATATGCTTGGATGAATAAGCTCTCAGGGGTGCCTTATCACTTTGTAACTTGGGTTAACTAACCCGGGATTATTAGCTGAAAGTCCACTATCAAGAGCAACCTTTGCTACAGAGCACTTAGTAACCCAAAGAGGTGCTAGACACCCAAGGTCTCAAGAAAGAAAAAAATAACAAACCATGTGCCTGTGGTGTGCATGTATGAGGGAAAGAGACTTGAGGGAATAAGTCCTTAGGGGTGTCTCAACACCTAGCACCTTGAACCAACTGGTTCGGGAGTGTTGGCTGAAAGCTTATCTTAAAGAGTCGCCCTCTCACAGAGCACTTAGCCTAAAAAGAATGCAATAAACCCTGGAAAAGAGGGGAGGATCAATAAATAAGAAGTCTCAAAGGATGCAATCAAGTAAGTATTCAAGGGCATTATAAGGACCTGAAGACCAGTGAAGGAAAGAACCCAAGTTGCTATGCATGAAACCCCATAAACCAAGAACTTGACTTCTATAACAATAGATTGTTCATCTTGTTCTTTCATTCATTTTTTCTATGTTTCAGTACATGCTTAGGGACAAGCAAGCTTTAAGTTTGGTGTTGTGATGCCAGGGCATCTTGGCCAGTTTCACTGACCTTTTCCTTACTATTTTAGGGTAGTTTCAAGCATTTTCTTAGTAAATAAGCAAGTTTTGGATGAAAATACACTTACACCTTGATTCAAGCAAACATTGTGAACTTTACATGATTTCATGAGAATTAAGCAGGAATTGAATGATATCATTGATGATGCATAATCTCATGACTTGGAATAGAGCTTTTATGCACTTTAATTGCTTGATTTCAAGACAAAGGAAGCAAGAAGGAGCCACGTTAGTTGTCACTTTAAGTTAATTAACATAACCACTAATGTGGAATGGTGACAAGCTTGTAGCGTTAATGAAAAAAGTGATCGTCAATAATGCCTTCGATGCCATCATAGCCCACATTAGTTGCCACATTAAGTACATTAACGTGGTAGCTAACGTGGTGGAATAGAGGAGCTCCAACGTTAGTGGTAAAAGTGAATGCCACTAACATTCCACAAAGGCACATTTAAGCCACGTTAAGAGCAACGTTAACCCAATTAACGTGAACTCTAATGTGGGGGAGGAAGCAATCACCAACGTTAGTGACACTCACCTTTGTCACTAACGTTGGACTAAGCCAAGAGTGCCCATGTTAGTGGTCATGTTAAGACCACTAACGTGAAGAGTAACGTGGAACTAAGCATGATGGGCCAACGTTAGTGACACTCACCTTTGTCACTAACGTTGGAGATGGCAATCACCACCACGTTCATGGTCACGTTAATCCAATTAACGTGAACTCTAATGTGGGAAGGAAGGGCATTTGGAGCGTTAATGACAAAGGTAAGTGTCACAAACGCTCTCGAAGTTTAGGCATGCCCACGTTAAGGGTCACGTTAGTTACACTAACGTGAACTCTAACGTGGGGAGAAGACCCAAGAGCCAACGTTATTGAAAAAGGTGAACGCCAATAACGTTTGCGAAGGACCAAGATGGCAACGTTAGTGGTCACGTTAGTGCCACTAACATTGAAGTTAACGTGGAGTATTAGTGGGTTGGAACATTAGTAGAAAAGGTGATCTTCACTACTGTTCTCGAACCCACATTCTCACTTGACGTTAACACTACGAACGTCCTAACTAACGTCCATGCCTAACTCACACTTTTTCTGTGAGCAAAGATAAGCCCACTAAAGATTGTAACTGCTTCAACTCAAGATTAAAGGCCCATATCCAAGACTTGAAGAACTAACTAGAAGATCAAGAAGAGTAGTATATATAGGAGTAATTTTGAACTAGAAATGAGCTTGGCAATTTGGAGAACTACACCTTGTATATTTACTTTTCTGCACTTTTTCTAGTTACTAGAGAATGTACTTTTTTCTACCAATTTCCATTTCCAGAGCTATGAATAACTAAACCCCCTTTCATTGGGTTAGGGAGCTCTATTGTAATTTGATGGATCATCTATAGTTTTCATTCTTCCTCCGCTTTCTTTTCTCCTGATTTACTAGAAAGCTTTCGGTCTTAATTCAATTGGTTAGTTGTCTTGGAAAAGAAACTCTCCATAATTGGATCTCCTCTGAGCCTTGGAAAAGGGATGAGGAGATCATGCTAGAAAAGCTTTCTCATGTTGGACCAAATGGGGGTTTGGACGGATATAGTGACATGTAATCCTCCCAACACTTTGATTCAGAAATACATGTGGTATAATCAGTGACCATGCTTCATCTCTTCTCATGAGCAATTAAATCAAGGAATTGGGCAATTGTTCAAGCTTAGAGAGATTGGGTTGCCAAGGAATTGGGATCCAATCACCTAAGATTGCCAAGGAGATCAATGAATGCATTGATTGAGGAAGAGATGAGAATAAATTTGATCTGGAGAATGCAACATCTCCTAAGCCCAATGAATCCCCCATTTCTGATCTTACCCATTCTCTTTACTTTCTGCCATTTATCTTCATGCTCATTTCTCCAATTCCCTATCTAAGATTCTGGAATTTACTTTCTGCACTTTACTTTTCAGTTACTTAATTTTCTGCAATTCTCAACTCAATTTATGTTAGCTCAACTAGCACATCCTTCCAACTAAAGTTGCTTGACCAATCAATCTCTGTGGGATTCGACCTCACTCTATTGTGAGTTTTTACTTGACGATAATTCGGTATACTTGCCGAAGGGAGATTTGTTGAGAGACAAGTTTTCGTGCATCAGTGTAGTGAGATGTATCTAAGTGGTTGGATTGGAGTGTCTCCTAGTCCGAATAAGCTGTTCGGATATGCTCTAAGCTCTTTTTCCTCCAGGCCGAGTTTGTCGAAGGCGGTTTTGAACAAAATGTCAGCTGAGCTTCCTTGGTCCACTAATGTGCGGTGGAGATTAGCATTGGCCAATATGATAGTGATGACCATGCGGTCGTCATGTCCCGAGATGTTGCCAA
Source organism: Arachis hypogaea (assembly GCF_003086295.3). Lineage (NCBI taxonomy): Eukaryota > Viridiplantae > Streptophyta > Magnoliopsida > Fabales > Fabaceae > Arachis > Arachis hypogaea. The sequence goes on along the minus strand of NC_092044.1, from coordinate 81,732,288 downwards.
CGGCGTCCTCTTTAGTGAAAGTAATAGTAGGGAGGTCGAATGCTCCTTCTCCTCCCTCGACGTGATATACTTCTTTGAGGTGTCTTTTGCGAGATGATTTGGAGATTCCTCCTCCTGCAAATCCTCCATGTATCATGTGAACATGTCTCTCCGGGGTACGAGGTGGTCGTTCAGTTCGTCTGACCTCTTCGTCTCTTCTTCTCTTTCTGGGCTCATCTATTTTATTGGCTAGGTACCGATCTAGTCTCACCTCTTTTACCAACTTTTCTATGACATTTTTAAGTCGAAGCACTTGTTAGTGGGATGTCCATAAATTCTGTGGTATTCGCAGTACTCCGTCCGATTTTTGCCTCCTTTTTTGCCTTTAAGTGGGTGAGGTGGTAGGATGTTTTTAGTGTGGCATACTTTTCGGTATACTTCCACAAGAGACACCCAGAGATGGGTGTAATTGTGGTATTTTTTAATCTTCTCTCCATGCTGATCTTCTTTTTTCTTGGACTCTTTATGCTTATCTCAGGAGGATAGAAGGGTCTGGGTTTTGAGGTCTCTCCTAGTCGAGAGTTTTCCTACATGTTGATGTACTTTTCTGCTCGTCCTTGCACTTCATTCAGAGATGTGGGATGTTTCTTTGATATGGAGTGACTAAAAGGTCCCTCTCGTAGGCCATTGATAAGGCCCATAATGGCTACTTCAATTGGCAGATTTTGTATGTCCAGACATGCTTTGTTGAATCTTTCCATGTAGTTGCGAAGACTTTCTAGATCTCCTTGTTTGATCCCTAACAAACTTGGGGTGTGCTTGGTTTTGTCCTTCTGGATGGAGAACCTAACAGGAAACTTTCTAGCTAAGTCGTCAAAGCTTGAGATGGACCTTGGGGGCAGGCTGTCGAACCACTTAATTGCCATCTTGGTTAAGGTAGTTGGGAAGCCTTTGCACCGAATTGCATTTGAGGCATCGGTGAGGTACATTCAGCTTCTGAAATTACTGAGATGATGACTTGGATCTGATGTGCCATCGTATGGGGTCATGTCGGGAGCCTTGAAGTCCTTTGGGACTTTGGCTTTCATGATTTCTTTGGTGAATGGGTCTTGATCCTTGCGGGGATTATCCTCGTGATTGGATCGAGTAGTCTTGGCATTTAGATCTGCTTTGAACTTTAGGAGTTTGTCTTCTAACTCTTTACGTCGCCTAGTTTCCCTTTGAAGGTCCTTCTCGGCTTCTCGTTGGTGCTCAACCTCCTTTTTGAGTTGTTTGAGATGATCTTGCTAAGCTTGAAGTGCCTCCAAGATTTGCATATTTGGTGAGTTCTTGTCTCCGTTTGGTTGAGATGTTTCCTTTGGTGTAGCGTTCGTGTTCTTCTGCGGCATTTTATTTACTAGATTTGAGTTATGGTTGTTGCCAAGGTTGTCTGCCATGATGATGGGATGACTTCCAGGTTCCCCGGCAATGGCGTCAATGTTCCTAGGGTTACCTGAAACTGTAGGTCAATTTCAGACGAGATCTTCTGTACTGGTCGGAGCTGTTATATCCGACTTGATATTGGTGACCGGACCGCCGTGTCTGACTTGTTGGACTTTGGTGGTGGTGCTGATCCTTCGTCACCGGAGGGTGGTGGTACCTGCAAGGGACTCTGATGCTTAAGTTAGCAAGGGTCTTAAGCAGGTTTTTTTTGTAGGATCAGAGTATGAGTTATACCTGGGTTCTCCAGTTTGTTTATAATGGTGTGGAGTGACCTTCCCTTGAGATAAGATAGTTATCTTATCTTTATCTTTGAGTGAAGTCATCTTATCTTTAAAGGAACCACCTTCATCCTTTTAGACTTTGGGCTGCCCTTTAGATTTGGGTCGTGTTCCTTTATTTGGGCCTTCTTGAGCTGCTGTAGCAGTTTGGCCGACCTTTTCGTAAAGAGGTTGGGTAGTCCTAATTTGAACAGGTCGGTTGACTTATCATCAATCAGCCTAGGTCGTGTAGCTCGACCTGGGGTATGAACAACTTCCAACCCTGGATTTCTAACCAATGTTGAAGCACATGTTTGCCCATTCCTTGTGAGACGACCCGAGGTTTGAATACTTCGATTTACTCTTATTGGGGTTGAACTTTGTGACAACCAATCTTTAAAATTTGATTTGAGGATCGATTATCAGTTTGGACTATACTATTAACGAATGCAGGCAGGGCAGATCTGGACAGCATCTACAGTGCTTTCTCTGTCTCTGAATCAGACTTCTGCTCCAGCTTTCAATTTCAGCCAAAAAATATATGAAATTGCCTAAAACAAAAAACTCATTGTAGAATTGAAAAATGTGAATTTAACACTAAAACCTATAAAAACTTAATAAAAACTAAACAAAAACTACTAAAAACTATATGAAAATGATGTCAAAAAGCGTATAAAGTATCTGCTCATCACCAGTCTTAGCTGGGTGAGCTTCTTTGAAGGAAAGTATTGATTCAAAAACTTGTTCACTAGCTAATTCCATGTTTTCAAGCTAGATTTGGGTTGTGTTCCGAGGGTCACCTGAATCTGTAGGTCGATCTCAGACGAGATCTTCTGTACTGGTCAGAGCTGTTGTGTCCGACTTGTTGGACTTTGGTGGTGGTGCTGATCCTTCATCACCGGAGGATGGTGGTACCTGCAAGGGACTCCGATGCTTAAGTTAGCAAGGGTCTTAAGCAGATTTTTAGTAGAATCATAGTATGAGTTATACCTAGGTGCTCCAGTGTATTTATAATGGTGTGGAGTGACCTTTCTGGAGATAAGATATTTAGCTTATCTTATCTTATCTTATCTTTGAGTGAGGTAATCTTATCTTCGAGGGAACCAATCTTATCTTTATAGGCTTTGGACTGCCTTAGGATTTGGGTCATGCTCCTCTGTTGGGCCCTTTTTGGGCTCTTCCTAGTGATTGGGCCGAGCTCTCTAAGAAGAGGTTAGATTGTCCTGACCTGAAGAGGTCGGTCGATTTATCAGTAGAACATCCCGGGTTAGACAGCTCGACCCAGGGTATGAACAGTGCCCCTACTCGAGCTCGGTCTTCTATTTTGAGGTCGAGTCTTTGGTTTTAGGATTTCGATCCTTTTTATGGTGAAGACGAACTCGAGCATTTTGTAGAGTTCTCCCTTAAATGCGGAACGTTTCCTTTTGAATTTTATTCTTTTGAAAAACACGCGTCCCTTTGCTTTGGGAATGTACGAAGGTTTAGTAACCTCATTAATTCTTTTTAATGCTCCGTTTCTTAGTTCTTTTTTGAACTCTTCACAAAACGGTTTCTCTTTTCTGTTTCGTAACTTCCCCTTTTCTTTCTCACTTTCTATTTTCTCCTGAATATTTTCATTTTCGCATTTTTCTCTGCGACGTTTGTTTGGTGATCATTGGTGTTTTCTTTGCTTCTGAAAGGCAATTCTGGTGATGCAGGAAAACTTGTCTCTCAACAAATTTTCCTTCGGCAAGTATACCGAATTTGTCGTCAGGTAAAAACTCACAATAGAGTGAGCTTGAATCCACAGGGATTAACGGATTAAGCAATCAATGGTTAATTGATTATCCTAGTTAGACAAATCATATTGGAGTGATAAGTAACAAGGAAATGTAAATGGCATAAAAGTAAAGAAAGCAATAAAGTGCAGAAAAGTAAAATGGCAAGAAAAGTAAATGTAAGAACTAAAAATAAAATGAACATTGGGATCAAGAGATATTGTAATCCTCTGGATCAAGTTCATTCTCATCTCTTCCTCAATCAATGCATTCATTGATCTCCATGGCAAACTTAAGTGATTGGATCCCAATTCCTTGGAAATCCAATCTCTCTAAGCTTGAATAATTTCCCAATTCCTTAATTTAATTGCTCATGGGAAGAGATGAAGTTTGGTCACTGATTACACCACACACATTCATAGGTCAAAGTATTGGGATGATTACATGTCACTATATCCGCCCGACCCCCAACCTAATCCAATGTGAGAGAGCATTTCTAGCATGATCTCCTCATCCCTTTTCCAAGGCTCAGAGGAGATCCAATTATGGAGAGTTTCTTTTCCAAGACAACTAACCAATTGAATTAAGATCGAAAGCTCTCTAGTAAAATCAAGAGAAAAGAAAGAAGAAGAAGAATAAGAACTATAATTGATCCATTGATTCACAATAGAGCTCTCTAACCCAATGAAAAGAGTTAGTTGATCATTGCTCTACCAAAATAGAAAAGAAAGAAAGTGCAAAAAAGTAAAGATGAAGATTAAAACTAAAATTGAAACTTCCAAATTCATAAATAAAAAGTACAAAGAAAAGAAAGAGAAGGAAAAGTGTGTGAGGGGAGGGAGCCCGAAGACCCCTCTTCCATCCCCCGAATTCCAACCTACCTTTGAATGTACAAACTAAGGCCTTTATATAGGCTCTCCTAAATTATAAAATGAAATTATAAATAAATTACAATTAAATGAAAATTCCTATTCTAGATGCTTCTTGTGCCCTTGATTGGTTGACACTTAGGGGCTTGCTTCCTTAAGGTTGGGTGGTCCTTGAATAAGAAGTGAATCAAATTGAGGTCCAGGGTGACTTGGCTTTATTGCTTCTGTTAGCCACACTAACGCTACAAGTGTGGCGTTAGTGCTGAAGTTAGTGTGGCTAACGTCACACTTGCTACCCAGTTGGTATTTTTGGGGCCTAAAAGATGCCTCTTGTTTGTGCTCCAATTTCATGTCCACTATAGACTATTATATACCTTTAGAAAGCTCTGAATGTCAGCTTTCTAAAGCAACTAGAATCACCTCAATTGGACTTCTGTAACTCAAGTTATGCTCCTTTTAAGTAGATAAGTTCGCTGGCACAATCGCTAGCGTTACTGGAAAATGTGAGTCACGATAACGCTAGCGATCAGGGGCTTGATATTGCCAGGTTCTGGAGCTCAAACTTAATGTCCACCCCATACTATTATATATTGTTGGAAAGCTCTAGATGTCTAATTTCCAACGCTATTAAAAGCGCATCATTTGGAGCTCTATAGCTCGAGTTAAACTTCTTAGAAGGTGAAGACGTCAGTTGGCCTTACTACAGATTGATACCATGTTCATCTTTGCACTTTCGGGGCAGGTTTTCTCCCTCAAATTTAGTGTCCACCATGTAGTGCCATATATTATTGGAAAGCTCTGGAATCCTACTTTCCAATGCCTTTGGAATGACCTCATTTTGATTTTTGTGGCTCAAGTTATTCTTGTTTGAAGAAGGCATGGTCAGGCTGCCAGGTGAGACTTTTGCCCACATTAGTGTCCACGTTAGTGTAGCTAACGTGGCCATTAACGTGGGTCTTCCTTTGCTTCGCTAGCATTAGTGGCGTTCACCTTTTCCACTAACGTTGGCATCTCCCTTTTCTTCCACGTTAGTTCCCACGTTAATGTAACTAACGTGGAAGCTAACGTGGGTCTTCTTGTCCTTCACTAATGTTAGTGGTGCTTACTTTTACCACTAACGTTCCATGCTCTCATTCTCCAAAGTTAATGCCATTAACTTTCTCACTAACGTTGAGGCTTCTCTTTTCCTCCACGTTAATGGCCACCTTAGTGGCATTAACGTAGACACTAACATGGCTCTTCTCTGCTTCTTGTTACCTGAAATCAATCAAACAAAGTGCATCAAAGTCTTGGTCTTAATCATGGGATCATGCATCATCCAATTTATCATTCAATTCATGCATAATTCTTATGAAATCATTCAAAATTCATAATGTTTGCCTGAATCAAGGTCTGATTGCATTTTCAACCAAATACTTGCTTATTTCCTAGAAAATGCATGAAACCAACCTAAAGCATACAAAACATGGCTAGTAAAAGTAGACAAGATGCCCTGGCATCATAACACCAAACTTAAATCTTGCTTGTCCCCAAGCAAGAAAAGAACTATGCACAAAGAATTCTCTTAATTGGAATGTATTGAAGACTTACTTATGATGCCTTAGTGGGTGAAGTGAATAAGTGATAGTGGGGTGAACTCTAATTTGTATGCTTATGCAAGGATTCCAGTGCTCATTAGTCCTCATATTTTGGAAGTCTTAGATCTTAGGACTTCCATTCAAATGATATTATGGAATCCTCTTTATAGATTGTCACCTTGAAGCAGCACTTATTTTCTTGCATTTTTCTTTCTTTGTGGAATTTGGCCTCGACTCTAGGTGTCACGTATCAAAGCGGCTTTTTAAGATAAGCTTTCAATCAATACTCCCAAAACAGTTGGTCTAAGGTATTAGGTGTTGAAGCACCCCTTAGGATTTACTTGCTCAAGCCTCTCTCTTTGATACAAATCCACCACAAGCATTTAACTAGGACAATAACTCTTTGAGTTCTTGTTTCTTTATTTTTCTTCCTAGAAATTGATGCTCAGAGCCTTGGTCTTGTTCTTTGTTTTTCTTTTTCTTTTGTTTCCTTTTGTTATTGCTTCTTGGATCAATAGATGTTTGAGAAATTCCATAATACTTCTCTAAACTTCATTTCCTGTCTATGAGCTCCCATGCAAGTTTTCACAAACATGCAACCTCAATACACAATCATACAATCAGAACCTCCACTCCTCTTAATCTTTTGCTTGCCCCAAGATTTATAAAATTTTTCAACATTTTCCTTTCAAAAGAATGATTTCTTTGTTGCATTCTTAGAGATATTGGGTGCAAGTAAAACTCAAGATGATAATCATGATATCATAGCAAAATGTTACAAATCAAATGTCAAATTATGCTTATTCATAAGGAGTAATCACACATGCATACAAAAAAAATAGAAGACAATCATGCAATTTAAAGTGCTGAAAATAAGTAAGAGGAGAAAGGAACTTTACCACCTTGTAGTTTATCTTCATTATTGTTATCCTTTTCCTCCTATTCTCCCCCTTCCCACAAAACATGATGGACATGTCTTCACGAACTCTGTGGCTTCCTTTTGTAAAGTTGGCCAATAAAATCTTGCCCAGAGTACTTTTTTGGTAAGTGCTTGCGCTCCGAGATGATTACCACAAATGCCACTGTGTACTTTTTCTAGAACTTCCTTTGTGTTGGAAGTCAGCACACATTTTAACAATGGTATTCAAATCCCTCTTTTGCATAGAGTATTGTTTATGATAGTATAGTATTGTGCCTCCCATTTTAACCTCTTTGCCTCCTTCTCCTCTGTGGGAAGTGTTTTTGTTTTGAGGTAGTTAATTATGGGAGTTATCCATCCTTGATCCTGACCTGTTATGGCTAGGACTTTTTATATTTTTGAAATTGATGGGTTCTATAGAATTTCTTGGACGAGGCTAGTTTTGAGAGTGCGTTAGCTCGGGCATTCTGTTCTCGGGGTATGTGATGGACCTCATATTCTCCGAGTTGTCCGAGCTATTTCCTGGTTCTGTCCAAGTACTTTTCCATGGTGGGATCTTTGGCTTGGTAGCTCCCTGCAATTTGTGAAGTGACTACTTGTGAGTCGCTGAATATGATAAGCTTTTTAGCTCCAACCTCCCTAGCTAGCTTCAAGCCAGCTAGTAGTGCCTCATATTCCGCTTGGTTGTTTAAGGCGGGAAACCCGAATTTGAGGGAGAGTTCGATTTGGGTTCTGATGACTTGCATCATCTACCCTTCTTTCTTGCATAAAGAAGACTATAAAAGAGCATAAATCTCATCTGATCAGTACAAATCATACATTATTTGATGAATATTATGGTACACTACTTTGAGATGAGTTGTGCTAAATTTCAGGTGAAAAAGGGCATCAAAAATGGGAAGAAGATAAACAAGAAGCTGGGCGTGTGAAACTGGCGTGCCACTTGGAGAAAATGCCACAAAATGCACTGGTGTGGCACACCAGGAGCTAGGCGTGGCACGCCAGGGATTGGGCGTGGTATGCTAGTACAAAATTCCAGAGTAAAATGGAGGACACAAAAGGGGCGTGACATGCCAGGTTGGGCATGGCACGCCTGACCCATCAACTACTATGGGCGTGCCACTTGAGCAAAGGGGCATGGCACGCCAACTCACCATCTCAAGAAGAACCTCTACTATGGCGTACCACTTGGTGTCAAAGGCGTCACGCCAGCTCCAAGAAGTGCACAAATGCATGAAGAGTGCACAAATGCATGGGCGTGCCACTTGAGCACCATGGCGTGGCACACTGGTACAATGATCCAGAGAAGGGGCTGAAGGTAATTGATGACTAGTCGTGCCACATGAAGTCGAAGGCGTGGCACAACAACCTCTCAACTTCACTTAGGCGTGCCACTTGAGCAACCAGGCATGGCACGCTAATGCACAAAGATAACAAAAGCAAGGACTGGGCGTGCCATTTGGTGTCGAAGGCGTGGCACGCCAACCCGAGCATTTCACTATGGCGTGCCACTTGAAGGCCAAGGCGTGGCACGCCAACTACTGGCACAAGACAAGATCATGGGCGTGGCACGCCAATCTTCAGGCGTGGCACGCTTGTACAAGTTTCCAGAGAGGATAGAGGAGGCGAATTACATGGGGCGTGCCACTTGGTATCGAAGGCATGGCACGCCACTCACTATCCTTTACTTAGGCGTGCCACTTGAGCAACCAGGCGTGGCACGCCAGTGTCATTCAAAGGGAAAAGAAGTATTGGGGCGTGCCACTTGAGTTCGTGGTGTGGCATGCCAAAACAGAGGAACCACTCACTCACAAGGGGGCGTGGCACGCCAAACCCTGGGAGTGCCACGCTAGTGCAACATTCCAGAGGAGCTTAGCCAAGCACACAGCAAGGGCGTGGCACGCCAGACCCTGGGCGTGCCATGCTAGTTCAAGTTTCCAGAGGCAAAGAAAAGTGGATAAAGGCAAAGGGCATGCCGCTTGAGTTTGAAGGCGTGGCACGGCAACATAAGAATTCCACTATGGCGTGCCACTTGAGTCGAAGGCGTGGCACGCCAAGGTTGACAAAGGGACAAGCGTGCCACTTGAAGGATTGGGCGTGGCACACCAAGCTAAAAATGAAGGGCACGTGACACGCCAGCTAAGAAGTCACGCTTATTGAATGTTTTTGTTTCCCTCCAAAATGTAATTTTCCCTTTTCACTTTTGTAATTCTTTTATTTTAATAGGAGTAGTATAAATACCCCTAAGGATTACTGCAGAAGGGGTTAAGCAGTTAGTTTTAGATCTACTTTTACACTTCACTTTTGAGTACTTTTTGAGCTATGAGTAGCTAACTTCCTTCTCATTGAGAGAGGAGAGCTCTGTTGTACTTGATGGATTGATAATTGTTCCGAGTGTTAACTGAAACTGTAGGTCGATCTCGGACGAGATCTTCTGTGCTGGTCGGAGCTGTTGTGTCCGACTTGATGATGGTGGCTGGAGTCGCCATGTCCGACTTGTTGGACTTGGTGATGGTGCTGATCCTTCGTCCCCGAAGGGTGGGGGTACCTGCAAGGGACTCCGATGCTTAAGTTAGCAAGGGTATTAAGCAGGTATTGAGTAGAATCATAGTATGAGTTATACCTGGGTGCTCCAGTGTATTTATAATGGTGAGGAGTGACCTTTCTGGAGATAAGATAGTTATCTTATCTTATCTTATCTTTATCTTTGAGTGAGGTCATCTTATCTTTAGTGGAACCGCCTTTATCTTTCTGGGCTTTGGCTACCTTTAGATTGGGCTGTGTTCCTTCGTTTTGGGCCTGCTTTGGGCTCCTTTGGCGATTTGGCCGAGCTCTTTGAGAAGAGGTCGGATAGTCTGACCTGAAGAGGTCGATCGGCTTGTCGCTAAACATCCCGGGTCGGATAGCTTGACCCAGGGTATGAACAGTGCCCCTGCTTGAGTTCGATCTTTCCATGAGATCGTGCTTTTCAGAGCTTCGATCTCTTTGGAAGTAGTGCTCAAGCATCTGTCTTGCTTGTTTCTTCATTGCTTTGCAATCTTGTAGATTTTCTAGAGGTTTGGTACTTCACAGTCCAATCTCTTTTGAGTGGTAGCGTGGGTTTTCTAGCCTTGCCTTCTGGATCACACCTTGCTTTAAGTTTTGTGTTGACAACCCTCTGCTTTGGCCAAGTTGTCCTTGCGGCTTGATATCCGGACTTTTAGTTATTTGTCCAATGACTTTTTAGTGTTCTTTATATAGAACCTTTTTTTAGTCTTGGATGATGTTCATAGCCCTTTTTGAGATTGTGCCTTCTTTGAGTGGAGTTGTATCCTTTTTGGCTAAGCGCATTTGATCCTTAAGTTGTTTCCCAACCTTTTAGCTTGTTCTTTTTTGAAGTCGTACTTGCGCCTTTCTTTAGTTGACGTCGACCTATATGACTTTGCCCCTGCTTGAGTTCGGACTTTTCCATGAGACCGTGCTTTCAGAGTTTCGATCTCTTCGGGGAAGTCGTGCTTAAGCATCCTGACTTTGGTCGATCTTTGAGTAGTTTCTCCTTGTGCGAGTCTGGTATTGCCCCTTTTACTTTGTTGAGGGGACTTTTCAGCCTTCTTCCGACTTGTTTGTCTTTGCTGTTCGGGCTTTTTAGTCATAATCCAACAACTTTTTAGGTAGTGTTTCGATGGGGAACCTTTTTATAGTTTGTTTGGATGACTTTTTAGCTCTGTCTTTGAGGCTGTGCTTTTCGCTTTTTAAGTAGTGTCTTTTTTCAAGACTTCGTACCTTTTAGCAAAACATTCCTGGCCTTCCTCTGGCCGTTTGCGAGATGTCTTTGTCCATTTTTGTGGATCTTTGTAGAGTGTCGGTACTTTGTTTATCCGACCTTGTCCGTTTTTGTGGATCTTTGTAGAGTGTCGGTACTTTGTTTGTCCGACCTCTTTTGATCACTTCTGATTTTGTCCACTTTCTGCTTGGTCGAGGTGGTCCTTGGGGCTAATTTGTCCGACGACCTTTTAGTGTTTTCGTAGAACACTTTTTAGTCATTCTGAACAATTTTGATAGCCTTGTCGTGGAGCTGTGGCTTTTTGGGCGGAGCTATGTCTGTTTTAGCGCACATTTTTCGTTGGTCCGACTTCTTCTTGTTGGTCCAACCTATAGCTTTCGTTGGTCCGACTTCTTCTTGTTGGTCCAGCTGTAGCTTTTGTTGGTCCGACTTCTTCTTGTCGGTCCAAGCTGTTGCTTTCGTTGGTCCGACTTCTTCTTGTCGGTCCAAGCTCTTGCTTTCGTTGGTCCGACTTCTTCTTGTCGGTCCAGCTGTAGCTTTCATTTGGTCTGACTTCTTCTTGTCGGTCTCTTCTGCGTTATGTCTGTAATCCTCTTTTTTTGGACCTTTTTCAAGTCTCTTTAAGGATTACTTTTATAACTTTTGTCGCTTGGGCCGACTTTGTCATGTCGGGTCCTCCTAAGTTATTTCTGTAATCCTCTTTCTTGGACCTTGTTCAAGTCTCTTTCAGGGATTACTTTTATAACTTTTGTTGTTTGGGCCGACTTTGTCATGTTGGGCTCTTTTAAGTTATATCTGTAATCCTCTTTCTTGGACCTTGTTCAGGTCTCTTTCAGGGATTACTTTTATAACTTGTTTTGTAGGAGACCGACTTTCGTTAGGTCGATCTCTTCTAAGTTATTTTTGTAATCCTCTTTCTTGGACCTTTGTTAGGTCTCTTTCAGGGATTACTTTTATAACTTGTTTTGTAGGAAACCGACTTCGTTAGGTCGATCTCTTCTAAGTTATATCTGTAATCCTCTTTCTTGGACCTTGTTCAAGTCTCTTTCAAGGATTACTTTTATAACTTATTTTGTAGAAGACCGACTTTCGTTAGGTCGATCTCTTTTAAGTTATTTTTGTAATCCTCTTTCTGGGACCTGATGCAAGTGCATATTTGCTTTATTAGTTAGTTAGTTTAGTTAGTTTTAGCTTAAATTCACTCATTTTCTCTAAATAAACAAGTCCTTTTATGAGTTTTGTTTCCATGCATGATGATATCAAGGAACATGTTAATTCTAGCCAAATTCATGCAAATGATTTAAGGAATGCATATATGAATGAGTATGAATGAATCTCATGAAATTTATTGCTTGAATTGGTAAGACTTTGAAGCTATTTCCCTTGTTGATGATAGGTGATGAAACAAGGAAGCATGGAAGCAAGAATGATGCAAGCTGGGCAAGAAGTTGGCGTTGCCAACTTGGGATCCACGTTGCCAACTCCACAACACAAGGCAAGCTTGGCCCTGGAGGCAACCAAGGCAAGAAGTTGGCGTTGCCAACTTGGGATTGGCGTTGCCAACACCACAACACAAGGCAAACTTGGCCCTGGAAGCAAGGTTGGCGTTGCCAACTCTAGAACCAAGTTGCCAACGCCCACTCAAGCAAGGAACTTGGCCCTGGAAGCAAGGTTGGCGTTGCCAACTCTAGAACCAAGTTGCCAACGCCACACACAAGCCACAAACAAGCAAGCTTGGCCCTGGAGGCAACCAAGGAGCAAAGTTGGCGTTGCCAACTTGAAAACCACGTTGCCAACGCCACACACAAGACACAAGCAAGGAACTTGGCCCTGGAGGAAGCAAAGTTGGCGTTGCCAACTTGAAGCTGGCGTTGCCAACGTCCACCCAAGCAATCTTAGAGAGCTAATTTGGAGCCTCGAGCACGTTGCCAGCCTAGAGATGAGGGGCGTTTTTGAGGACAACGCAGGCTAACAACGCCAAACAATCAAGCTTGGCCCTGGAAGAGAAGGAGCTGGCGTTGCCAACTCAAGATGGGCGTTGCCAACGCCACACAACCAAGCAACAAATGGAGCCCTGGAAGAAAAGGAGCTGGCGTTGCCAACTCAAGAATGGCGTTGCCAACGCCACACAAGAATACTTGGCTAGGCACCAAGTCTTGGTGCCAACCAAGTTCCAAACGCCCACCTGCCGTGCCAACCAAGTTCCAAACGCCCACCTGCCGTGCCAACCAAGTTCCAAACGCCCAAATGCCGCACCACTCACGTTGCCAACGCTAGATGGGCGTTGCCAACGCCAACTTACCAAAACAAGGCAGCCTGAACATGTCCACTTCAATGGAAGATATCTTGAGCTACAGAGATCCAAATTGAGTACTTCCAGTTGCGTTGGAAAGCTAACATTCAGAGCTTTCCAACCATATATAATAGTCCATGGTGGAGCACAAGATTGGAGCCAAACCAGAGTCATCTTTAGGCCCTAAAAACAAGAACATGAAGTGAAATTCAAGAAAGCTAGAGATTGGCCTTGGGGTGTGGGTCGAGCACGTTGCCAACGTGCCACAAGGGGGGTGTGTTTTGCAACAACGCCAGCCCCAAGTCCTTGCCTTAGGAGAGTGATGCACGGGCACGTTGCCAACTTGGGGTTGAGGGTGCGTTATTCACAACAACTTGGCAACAACTTGGCAGCTTGACCTTACCTTCTTTGAGGAACCATAACTTGAGCTAGGAAAGTCCAATTGAGGTGATTCCAGTGGCATTAGAAAATAGACATCAAGAGCTTTCCAATGATGTATGATAGTCCATATTGAAGCTGAAGGTTGACACTCAAATTCTGGGCTACATTTAGCATGAAAGTAAGGCCAAGAAGAGGAAAAGCAAGTTGTTGGCAACAACTTGGGCTAGCAACGCCCAAGTCTCATACTTCATGCCCAGGAAATTGTCCTGCACGTTGCCAACGTGCATTTGGCCTGGAGTTAGTGCCAATAACGCCCTCAATGGGCCAGAATTGGTGCCAACTTGCTCTACTTCCCCTATTCCTCACAAAGGCCAGAAACTTCATCAATTGAGCCAAGAATTCAACAAAGAGGAAGCCCATCTTGCTAACCCACTTGAAGATCTTTAGGACTAGTATAAATAGAGATTGAGTTTGTACTTTTAGGGGACTTTTTACACTTTTACTCTACTTTTTACACTTAGTCATTTTTACACTTTTTAGCACTTGTATTTGAAAACTCTTTTGGTACTTCCGAGAGGAGACCCAGAGAGCTACTCTTGGTTCATCTTGGAACTTCTCTTCTTCATTTTCTTAATCTTCAAGCATTTACCTCTTCTTCTTCATCTTTCTTTGCAATTTAGTTTAACTTTGATTGATGGCAATTGTTGTTGAAATTGGAGCTATGATTCACTAAACCCCTTTCATTAGGGGGAGGAGCTCTGTTGGTTGGAATGAATTGGTGAACCCATCTTCTCTTTCTCAATTTTAGTGGTTGATCTAAAGAGGGAACTCTTGTTCTTCAAAGATTCAACCACCATCGAGAGAGGGGTTAATCTATATGAATTATGTGGTGAATTTGATGAATGAGCCACATAATTCAGTTTAGAGTTCATCCTCTCATGATTTCCTCAATCAACATACCTTGGTTAGTATGTGAGATGTAACTCTCCTTGGTTGAGATTTTGGAAATTGTGTGGCTGGATTAAAATTGATCTTCATCTCTTCTCATGAACAATTAGATCACGAGAGTGGCAATTGGCTATGTTGAGAGAGATTGAATCACCAAGAGATTGGGATTCAATCACCCATTTGCCATGGATCTATACCCATGATTGAGAAGGATTTGACTAACATCAATTCATGAAAACTAACATCTCTAATCCCTAATGATCCTCTCTATCATTAACTCTCATTTCTCTTGCTCTAGCTATTTGATTACCCAATTCCCAATCCCTTTCTACATTCTGTCTATTTACTACTCTTGTTATTTACATTCTGTTCATCTACTTCTTGCCATTTACTTTTATGCTCTTTAAATTTCTGCACCCTTTAATTTCTTGCCATTTACCTTTGATGTTATTTAAGTTTCTTGCAATTTAAGTTTCCGTCATTTACTTGCACTTCATTTCTTTATTCTAGTTCTTTACATTCTTTGCCATTTAAATTCTTGCAATTATGTTTAAAAATCAAAATGCTCATGAAATCAAAACTATGTTTGCTTGACTAAATCTACCATTTAACTAAAGTTGCTTAATCTACCAATCCTCGTGGGATCGACCTCACTCTTAGTGAGTCTTATTACTTGATACGACCCGGTATACTTGCCGGTAAATACGTGAAAATCATTTTTACGTATCAAGTTTTTGGCGCCGTTGCCGGGGATTGGAAAGATTGACAATGATTAAGTGAAAGGTGGTCTAGATTAAGCATTTTCTTTGTGTTTTTGTTAAGCCCACTAACTGTTTGATACTTTGTTTCACTAATCCCAATTTCACTCTAGTTCTAGAGTGTCTCACTTGTGATTTTGGTTTTGTTTGTGTATGTCAGGAGCTAGTAGACGTAATATTGAGGACGAGAGAACCCTCCGAAGGATAAGGAGAGCAGAAAGAGGAAAGTTCATAGTTGGTGAAGAAGGGTCAGAGGAATCAGAGGGAGAAGATCAAGTCATGGAGGATGAGATGCAAAATCCTCCTGGAGGGGTCAACAATAATGGTGGACAAGCTAGAAGGGTGTTGTCCTCGTATACTATCCCTGACCCAAGACATTGTGGGAGCAGTATTGCTACACCAAATGTTCAGGCCAATAACTTTGAGTTAAAACCTCAGCTCATCACTTTGGTACAGAATAATTGCTCTTATGGAGGGGGACCTCTTGAAGACCCAAATCAACATCTTTCTGTTTTTCTGAGGATATGCAATACAGTGAAGACAAATGGAGTGCATCCAGATGTCTACAAGTTGTTGCTATTTCCATTCTCTTTGAGGGATAAAGCCACTCAATGGCTAGAATCATTCCCCAAGGAAAGCCTCAATGATTGGAATGAAGTGATGGGCAAATTTCTAGCAAAGTTCTACCCACCTCAAAAGATCATCAAGTTGAAGACAGAGGTCCAGACTTTTAGGCAAATGGAAGGGGAGTCATTGTATGAAGCCTGGGAAAGATATAAAGCACTAATGAGAAGATATCCCCCTGACATGTTTAGTGATTGGGTTAAGCTCCAAAACTTCTATGAAGGCTTAAGCTTCGAAGCAAGGAAGGGACTAGATTACTCATCAGGAGGATCACTCAACATGATGAAAACTGCCGAGGAGGCCCAAGACCTCATTGAGATTGTGGCAAACAATCAATATTATTACTCATCAGAGAGGCAGCACAATCCGACCCCAAAGAAAGGTGTAATGGAGCTTGAAGGTGTTGATGCTATCTTGGCACAAAATAAGTTAATGCACCAACAAATCCAACAACAAATGGAGATGATAACAAAGAGAATGGATGGTTTGCAACTTGCAGCAGTGAACACAACAAATCAACCATTGCTTGAATGGAACCAAGGTGAAGGGACCAATGTTGAACAACCACAAGAACAAGTCCAGTACATGCAGAACACTTCAAATTCTCAGGATGAATTCCATGGCGATACATACAACCCATCTTGGAAAAATCATCCCAATCTAAAGTGGGGTGAAAACCATTGGCAAAAGAATAACAACCACCATCAAACCCGTAACACAAATAACCAAAATCACCATGCCAACAACACTAACCAATATAGAAAAACACAAAACACATATCTACCACCCCATCATAATTCACAAACTCACCAAAATAACTTCTCTGCACCATCATCCAACTCACAAAATTACTACACTAATCCACCCAACAACTTTCAACAACAATCCACCCCCATCATATCCCCAATTGACCATTATGAGACTAGAATTTCAAGTCTTGAAGCAACCTTACAAGCACTTGCTCAAACCACTCAAGCCTTAGCTAAGGGACAAAAGGAACATGAGGCCACCATGAAGAGTATTGAGCGACAAGTGGGACTATTAGCCAAACAAGCTGAACGGCCAACCAATGTTCTTCCAAGTGATACGATACCCAACCCAAGAGACACAGAAAAAGCCATAAAATGGGAGGAGTGTAAAGTAATCACCCTGAGAAGTGGGAAGAAAGTGGAGACAGAAGCCATTACTCAGGAAGAGCACATCAAAGAAGGCTTAAAAGAAGAGGTGAAGGAACAAAAGCAGGAGCAAGAAACCTATACACAAAGTGATAAATTAGCTAAGAAGGAGGCAGTGAAAGCATACCAACCAATGCTCCCATACCCTCAAAGGTTTAAAGAAGAGAACAAAGAGAAGCAATATTCCAAATTCTTGGAAATATTCAAGACACTACACATCAACATACCCTTCATTGAAGCACTTGAACAGATGCCCCTATATGCTAAGTTCATGAAGGAATTGTTGACAAAGAAAAGATCCTTGAAAGAGGGACAAACGGTTGTGATGACCAGGGAGTGTAGTGCCATCATCCAGAAAAAGTTGCCAAAGAAGATGAAAGACCCAGGGAGCTTTCACATCCCCTGCACAATAGGCAACACGATGATTGAGAGAGCATTTTGTGATCTTGGTGCATCTCTGATGAGAAAGCTTCAGATTCATGAATTGAAACCTACAAAGATAGCCCTTCAAATGGCGGATAAATCTATTCAACAAGCACTCGGGGTTGTAGAGAATGTATTAGTAAAGGTGGACAAATTCTTCCTCCCAGTTGACTTTGTCATCCTAGACATAAAGGAAGATGACAACACTCCCATTATTCTAGGGAGGCCCTTTTTAGCTACTGCCAGGGCATTGATAGATGTCGAAAAAGGAGAATTAATGCTAAGGGTGCATGATGAGCATATAGTGTTCCATGTCTTCAAGAATTTGCAAGACTCCACCCAAGAGGAAGAGTGTATGAAGATTTATTCCATAAATCCAAACTTGAAAGAGGCACCTGATGAGGCACTTCCAAGCTCATGCAGGAAAGAAAATGAAGAGGTGGAGGTGCTGCAACAAGCTCAAAGAATAGAGGAGAAGCTGCAATCAAAGTCAGCATTTAAGATTCATAGCAAGGACTGTCCAAAAATTGAGATTCCAAAACCTGAACTATCTCCTGGAAAAGAAGAGAGTCCCAAGAAGAAAATGCCAAGAGGATGGAGAAACAAGAAAATCTCCACTGAAGACTTCTCACCAGGGGATAAAGTGATGCTAACTTACCAACCAAAAGAGACATCTCCACACTTTTCTGGATACTACACAGTGAACAAAATCCTCTCACTTGAACATGTGGAAATCATCAAGAATGATACTGGAAGGAAGCTCACGGCGAGAGGGGAAGGATTAAGACACTATGATCTTCATCCGCCCTAAAGAGGGACAAATGTCAAGCTAGTGACAATAAAAGAGCGCTTGTTGGGAGGCAACCCAACCAGAGGTAACCATCTTTTCATATCTAATTCAATAAAACTGTTAATTAGTTTCATCTAGATTGCAAGAAGCTAAGTTTGGTGTTGCACACCAAAACAATCTAAGGGAGAATGAAGGATTCTAAGTTTGGTGTTCCACCAAAAATCCCATCATAAAACACATTCTCACTTTCTGCCATAAGGCTAGCTTTATGCATTTAGACGGACTAGTTAATTATCTTGCTGTTTCCCAGTTTTTAGTCTATTACCTTAGAAAAAGAAGAAAGAGTTTCACACATGGTTAATTTGATGCATTGGCAAGGTACTAAGTTTGGTGTTCCCACACCAAAGTAAGTTCAAAAAGCCCACAAATAAATCATGCAGACTAACCACTGTTTCTAAGTGCTTGGGGAACAAGCAACTCTTAATATCATTGTAGAATGTCATACAAGCCTTTGGAGGGATTAAGCATCATCAATCAAAGAAGCAAAAGATGAACATAAAGGCTAGCAATGATGATGATGAGAAGAAAAGCAAGTGAACTCCAACAGGTTGTATTGTTAAGTAATATTTTACATCAAATGTTGCTGTGATTGAAAGTTGGATTGTATCCTTATTTGCTCTGTTTGACTGCATCATATAATTTTTCTTTTTATATTCCCGCCTGCCTTCATAGCATAGTCTTTCTTTATAATAAGCAAGATGCTTGATTATTCACAACATTCTTATCATCAAAACCTGTTTGCACTCAATTTTCAAGAATGCATCATATGAAAGTTCTTTGAAAAGAAGGATTGAGGAATAAAAATCAGTTTTTGAGGCAAGCAAAAGATTAGGAGAAGTGGTGGTTCTAGTAGTATGATCATGTATTGAGGTTGCATGCTTGTGAAAACTTGCATGGGAGCTCATAGGCAGGACATAAAGTTCAAAGAAGTATTGTAGAGATTCTCAAAAATCTATTGATCCAAGAAGCAGCAAACAAAGCAAAAGGAAGAAAAGAAAGTGCAAAAACAAAAAGAACATGGCCCAAGGCTCTGAGCATCAATTACTAGGCAGAAAAAGAAAGAAAGAAACAAAAACTCAAAAGAGTTGCTATCCTAGTAAATGCTTGTGGTTGAAGTGTGTCAAGGAAAGAGGCTTGAGTAAGTAAATCCTTGGGGGTGCTTTAACACCTAATACCTTAAAACCAACTGGTTTAGGAGTATTGATTGAAAGCTTATCTAAAGAGCCGCCTTGAGACATGACACTTAGAGTCGAGGTCAAAGCACAAAAATTATAAGCTGCTTCAAGGTGATTACATATAAAGAGATCTCCATGATATCATTTGAATGAAAGTCCTAAGATCTAAGACTTCCAAAATGTAAGGACTGATAAGCACTGGGACCCTTGCATGAACACATAATTCAGAGTTCACCCCACTATCACTTAATCACTTCACTCACCAAGGTATTACAAGCTATTCCTCAACTCATTCCAATTAAAAGAAATCTTTGTGCATAGTTCTTTTGTTGCTTGAGGACAAGCAAGGTTTAAGTTTGGTGTTGTGATGCAAGTGCATATTTGCTTTATTAGTTAGTTAGTTTAGTTAGTTTTAGCTTAAATTCACTCATTTTCTCTAAATAAACAAGTCCTTTTATGAGTTTTGTTTCCATGCATGATGATATCAAGGAACATGTTAATTCTAGCCAAATTCATGCAAATGATTTAAGGAATGCATATATGAATGAGTATGAATGAATCTCATGAAATTTATTGCTTGAATTGGTAAGACTTTGAAGCTATTTCCCTTGTTGATGATAGGTGATGAAACAAGGAAGCATGGAAGCAAGAATGATGCAAGCTGGGCAAGAAGTTGGCGTTGCCAACTTGGGATCCACGTTGCCAACTCCACAACACAAGGCAAGCTTGGCCCTGGAGGCAACCAAGGCAAGAAGTTGGCGTTGCCAACTTGGGATTGGCGTTGCCAACACCACAACACAAGGCAAACTTGGCCCTGGAAGCAAGGTTGGCGTTGCCAACTCTAGAACCAAGTTGCCAACGCCCACTTAAGCAAGGAACTTGGCCCTGGAAGCAAGGTTGGCGTTGCCAACTCTAGAACCAAGTTGCCAACGCCACACACAAGCCACAAACAAGCAAGCTTGGCCCTGGAGGCAACCAAGGAGCAAAGTTGGCGTTGCCAACTTGAAAACCACGTTGCCAACGCCACACACAAGACACAAGCAAGGAACTTGGCCCTGGAGGAAGCAAAGTTGGCGTTGCCAACTTGAAGCTGGCGTTGCCAACGTCCACCCAAGCAATCTTAGAGAGCTAATTTGGAGCCTCGAGCACGTTGCCAGCCTAGAGATGAGGGGCGTTTTTGAGGACAACGCAGGCTAACAACGCCAAACAATCAAGCTTGGCCCTGGAAGAGAAGGAGCTGGCGTTGCCAACTCAAGATGGGCGTTGCCAACGCCACACAACCAAGCAACAAATGGAGCCCTGGAAGAAAAGGAGCTGGCGTTGCCAACTCAAGAATGGCGTTGCCAACGCCACACAAGAATACTTGGCTAGGCACCAAGTCTTGGTGCCAACCAAGTTCCAAACGCCCACCTGCCGTGCCAACCAAGTTCCAAACGCCCACCTGCCGTGCCAACCAAGTTCCAAACGCCCAAATGCCGCACCACTCACGTTGCCAACGCTAGATGGGCGTTGCCAACGCCAACTTACCAAAACAAGGCAGCCTGAACATGTCCACTCCAATGGAAGATATCTTGAGCTACAGAGATCCAAATTGAGTACTTCCAGTTGCGTTGGAAAGCTAACATTCAGAGCTTTCCAACCATATATAATAGTCCATGGTGGAGCACAAGATTAGAGCCAAACCAGAGTCATCTTTAGGCCCTAAAAACAAGAACATGAAGTGAAATTCAAGAAAGCTAGAGATTGGCCTTGGGGTGTGGGTCGAGCACGTTGCCAACGTGCCACAAGGGGGGCGTGTTTTGCAACAACGCCAGCCCCAAGTCCTTGCCTTAGGAGAGTGATGCACGGGCACGTTGCCAACTTGGGGTTGAGGGTGCGTTATTCACAACAACTTGGCAACAACTTGGCAGCTTGACCTTACCTTCTTTGAGGAACCATAACTTGAGCTAGGAAAGTCCAATTGAGGTGATTCCAGTGGCATTAGAAAATAGACATCAAGAGCTTTCCAATGATGTATGATAGTCCATATTGAAGCTGAAGGTTGACACTCAAATTCTGGGCTACATTTAGCATGAAAGTAAGGCCAAGAAGAGGAAAAGCAAGTTGTTGGCAACAACTTGGGCTAGCAACGCCCAAGTCTCATACTTCATGCCCAGGAAATTGTCCTGCACGTTGCCAACGTGCATTTGGCCTGGAGTTAGTGCCAATAACGCCCTCAATGGGCCAGAATTGGTGCCAACTTGCTCTACTTCCCCTATTCCTCACAAAGGCCAGAAACTTCATCAATTGAGCCAAGAATTCAACAAAGAGGAAGCCCATCTTGCTAACCCACTTGAAGATCTTTAGGAATAGTATAAATAGAGATTGAGTTTGTACTTTTAGGGGACTTTTTACACTTTTACTCTACTTTTTACACTTAGTCATTTTTACACTTTTTAGCACTTGTATTTGAAAACTCTTTTGGTACTTCCGAGAGGAGACCCAGAGAGCTACTCTTGGTTCATCTTGGAACTTCTCTTCTTCATTTTCTTAATATTCAAGCATTTACCTCTTCTTCTTCATCTTTCTTTGCAATTTAGTTTAACTTTGATTGATGGCAATTGTTGTTGAAATTGGAGCTATGATTCACTAAACCCCTTTCATTAGGGGGAGGAGCTCTGTTGGTTGGAATGAATTGGTGAACCCATCTTCTCTTTCTCAATTTTAGTGGTTGATCTAAAGAGGGAACTCTTGTTCTTCAAAGATTCAACCACCATCGAGAGAGGGGTTAATCTATATGAATTATGTGGTGAATTTGATGAATGAGCCACATAATTCAGTTTAGAGTTCATCCTCTCATGATTTCCTCAATCAACATACCTTGGTTAGTATGTGAGATGTAACTCTCCTTGGTTGAGATTTTGGAAATTGTGTGGCTGGATTAAAATTGATCTTCATCTCTTCTCATGAACAATTAGATCACGAGAGTGGCAATTGGCTATGTTGAGAGAGATTGAATCACCAAGAGATTGGGATTCAATCACCCATTTGCCATGGATCTATACCCATGATTGAGAAGGATTTGACTAACATCAATTCATGAAAACTAACATCTCTAATCCCTAATGATCCTCTCTATCATTAACTCTCATTTCTCTTGCTCTAGCTATTTGATTACCCAATTCCCAATCCCTTTCTACATTCTGTCTATTTACTACTCTTGTTATTTACATTCTGTTCATCTACTTCTTGCCATTTACTTTTATGCTCTTTAAATTTCTGCACCCTTTAATTTCTTGCCATTTACCTTTGATGTTATTTAAGTTTCTTGCAATTTAAGTTTCCGTCATTTACTTGCACTTCATTTCTTTATTCTAGTTCTTTACATTCTTTGCCATTTAAATTCTTGCAATTATGTTTAAAAATCAAAATGCTCATGAAATCAAAACTATGTTTGCTTGACTAAATCTACCATTTAACTAAAGTTGCTTAATCTACCAATCCTCGTGGGATCGACCTCACTCTTAGTGAGTCTTATTACTTGATACGACCCGGTATACTTGCCGGTAAATACGTGAAAATCATTTTTACGTATCAGGACCTTTGTTAGGTCTCTTTCAGGGATTACTTTTATAACTTGTTTTGTAGGAAACGGACTTCGTTAGGTCGATCTCTTCTAAGTTATAGCAATTCCATTTTAATAGGGTTGGCCAGACCTCTTTCCAGGTATTTGCTGATAACTTGGGTTGACTTGGTCCGACTTTTTAGTGTCGGCCAGTCTTTTTAATTTATTATATAGCAATCCCTAAGACCTTGTCAGGTTCTTTTTGGGATCACTTTCGATAACTTCTTGCATTATTCTGTGTTCATCTTTGCCGATTTGTAGATGGTGGTTTCTGTCTTGGTTTGATCGTCCTTTAGGTGAATCGCGTTTTCACCTTTGTCGGACGATCATTCCTATCGAGATCGTACAGTGAATCTGTTCTTCACTTTCTGTCGATCTGTTGTTTTATAATCGGATGATGAATGCTTCAGATTAATGCGTCTTGATTGAGCAGTGAATTTGGTTTTCACTTTGTCGACCTTTGTCGAAATCAAACGATGAATTCGGTTTTCATTGTGGTCGGGCGGTGAAGTTGGTTTTCACCTTGCTGACCTGTCGCTTTGTAATCGGACGATGAATTTGGCTTTCATCTTGCTGACTTTGTCATGATCGGGCGGTGAATTTGGTTTTCACCTTGCCGACCTTTGTCGAAATCAAACGATGAATTCGGTTTTCATCGTGGTCGGGCGGTGAAGTTGGTTTTCACCTTGCCGACCTGTCACTTTGTAATCGGATGATGAATTTGGCTTTCATCTTGCCGACTTTTTCGTGATCGGGCGGTGAATTTGGTTTTCACCTTGCCGACCTTTGTCGAAATCAAACGATGAATTTGGTTTTCATCGTGGCCGGGCGGTGAAGTTGGTTTTCACCTTGCCGACCTGTCGCTTTGTAATCGGACGATGAATTTGGCTTTCATCTTGCCAACTTTGTCGTGATCAGGCGGTGAATTTGGTTTTCACATTGCCGACCTTTGTCGAAATCAAACGATGAATTCGGTTTTCATCGTGGTCAGGCGGTGAAGTTGGTTTTCACTTTGCCCACCTTTGTCATGATCGGGCGGTGAATTTGGTTTTCACCTTACCGACGTGTCGTAATTGGATGTCTTGGTAGGAAACTTTTTAGGGAATCTGCGAACTTTAAAACAATAAAATAAAGATTTGAATAAGAGTGTGTACATGTTAGTGCTTACCCTTTCTAGGTTGGGCAATCTTTTAGATCTTGGCTTGGCGCCTTTTGCAGGCATGCCATGACCTTGGTAGCTCTCGCCCCTCGAGGTCGGACACTTTGTGGTGACCTTTCCTCAATACTTTCGTGACTTGGCAAGGTCCTTTCCAATTAGTTGCTAGCTTTCCCTCTCCCGGTCGACTTGTTCCGATATTATTTCGGATTGGGATGAGGTCATTATTGGCGAAGCTTCTCTGCACTGTCTTTCATTTGTACCTTAAAGCCATGCAACGTTTTAATGCTTCTTCCCTGATCTGAGCTATTTCTCGAACTTCTAGGAGTAGGTCGAGCTCTTTTCCTTTGGATTTGGGAGTTGACCTCTTTATTGTAGAGGATCATTCTGGGGGATCCTTCTTCAATCTCTACTGGGATCATTGCCTCCACTCCGCGAGTCAACCGGAAGGGTGATTCCCCTGTGTTGAAGTGTGGAGTTGTCCGATATGCCCATAGGACTTGTGGGAGCTCTTCAGCCCAAGCTCCCTTTTTGATCTAAAGAACTTTGGTTCTTTCTACAAAAAGTTTGCGTATTCGCCTTTGAGGAGAAAGTGTGCTTTGCTTTGGATTTGGCTACTGTTCCTGTTTCTTTTCATCGTTGCCTGACTCCTTTTGTACAAAAGTTCGAGCTTTTGTTCTGTCCTTTTGTTTGAGAGGTGTTCAGACTGTTTGGGTATAGATTGTCGGCTTCTCTTCTCTGTGTTGTTGCCCTGTTGTTGCCTCCAAAGGGTGCCCCTGGACTTTCGTGTGAGTCCTGGGGTTTCTCTTTTACTGTTGTATCTGATATCTGATGTTTTGCTGTTATTGTCCGAGTTGTTTGGTAATAACCCCATGGTTGACCTATGTCTTCTTGAAAAAATATTGCTGAGATGTCTACTAAGATCCCGGACGGCATGTCTGATTGACTGGATTCCATAGTTTTAATGCGTGTTACTGTGGCTGACCCTGAGTACTGTGTGCGACTTAGGAGGTTCCGTAGAATTTGTAGGGATAGGGATGTGGAAAAGAATTATGAGTTGGTGTCGCCGGACCCTGAGGAGAGGGTTTGTTTTCCTTCCTTGTTGTGGTCTTGTAATGTAGCCTGGATGAGGCTTCTGTTATTGCCCCTTGGTTTGGTGTTGGCTGATTTTGAAAGTGCATAAGCTCGGGCATTCTGCTCCCGAGGTATGTGTCGGACTTCATATTCCCCGAATTGTCCGAGCTATTTTCTGTTTTTGTCCAGGGTCCCCCGAATTACCCGAGGTATTTTTTCATGGTGGGATCCTCAGCTTAGTTGCTCCCTTCTATTTTTGAGGTGACTACTTGTGAATCACTGGACATGGTAAGCTCCTACCTTCTTAGCTAGCCTTAAACCAGCGAGTAGTGCCTCGTATTCAGCTTGGTCATTTAGCTTGATTTGGCTTCCCTGATCGCTTTATATAATTACGCCTGTACCACTCCCGGTTTTGTTTGAAGAGTCGTCCATGTAGAGTTTCTATTTTGTAGGATTTCCCGGGGTGTCAGTGTACTTTGTAATAAAGTCGGCCAGATACTGTGATTTAATGGCTGTCTGAACTCTATGTCGAAGATTGATTTCGGATAACTTGATTGCCCACTGTAGAATTCTTCCTGCTAAGTCTGTTTTCTGTAGGATGCCTTCTATGGGCTGGTTGGTCTGAACTCTGATAGTGTGAGCTTGAAAGTATGGGTGGAGTCATCAAGAGGTGAGTATGAGGGCGTAGGCGAACTGCTCTATCTCTTAATAGTTTAGTTCGGCCCCTTGTAGAGCCTTGATGATGAAGTAGACGGGCTATTGCCCACTTTTGTCTTTGTTAACTAGTGATGAGGCTATTGCCAGACTTCCCACTACGAGGTATAATATGAGCTTTTCACTTTCCCTTGGTTGGGTAAGAATGGGTGGTTGCCCTAAGAATTTTCAAAATCTCAGAAGGCTTGTTTGCACCCCGTAGTCCTATTCAAACCTCTCTCCCTAGCTTAATATACCTCTTTGAGGTGTCCTTTGTGAAATGATTTAGAGATCCTTCCTCCTACGAATCCTCCATGAACATGTCTCTCAAGGGTGTGAGGTGGACGTTCATCTCGTTCGATCTCTTTGGTGTTAGACATTCGACTTGTCCGACCTCTTTGGTGTGAGGTTGACCTTCAACTTGTCCGACCACTTTGGTGTGAGGTAGACCTTCAACTTGTCTGACCACTTTGGTGTGAGGTGGACCTTCAACTTTGTCCGACCTCTTTGGTGTGAGGTGGACTTTCAACGCGTCCGACCTCTTTTGTTTTTGATTAGGCGAGTTGATGGGATCTTCTCAGTGTTGCATATTTCTCGGTAGACATCCACAACAGACACTCGAAGGGGGTGTAATTGTGGTATTTTCTAGGCTTCTCTCCATGTTGATCTTGTTTTTTCTTGGACTCTTTATCCTTATCCCGAGAGGAGTAGGAATGTCCAGTTTTGAGATCTCTCCTAGTCGAGAGTTTTCCTCCATGTTGATGTACTTCTCTGCTCATTCTTGTACCTCGTTTAGAGATGTTTGGGTGCTTCCTGGATATTGAGTGGCTAAAAGGTCCTTCTCGTAGACCATTGATGAGGCCCCTGATAGCTGCTTCTGCTGGCAGACTTTCTATGCCCATACATGTTTTGTTGAATCTTTCCATGTTGTTGCGAAGGCTCTCTCGATCTCCTTGCTTGATCCCTAATAGGCTCGGTGCATGTTTGGCTTTGTCCTTCTGGATGGAGAATAACGGATTGAATCTGAGGCCTCCGTGAAATACATCCTGCTTCTGAAATTGCTAAAATGATGGCTTGGATCTGATGTGCCGTCGTACGGGGTCATGTCGGGAGCTTTGAAGTCCTTTGGGACCTTTAGCTTTCCTGATCTCTTTGGTGAATGGATCTTGGTCCTTGCAGGAGCTATCCTCATGAGAGGATCAATTAGCTTTGGCCTTGAAATCGGCTTCGAGTTTTAGGAGTTTGTCCTCCAATTCCCGACGTCACTTTATCTCCCTTTATAGGTCTTTCTCAGCCTCTTGTTAATGTAGGGCTTTTTCTTCCAGTTGTTTTAAACGGTCTTGAAGCGCCTCCATGGCTCCCACATTTGGAGAATCCTTTTTGTTGTTAAGTTGAGGAGTATCCTTTGGTGTAATGTTCGCGTTTTTGTGCGGCATTCTATCCTCTAGATCTGAATCGTGGTCGTTGTCATGGTTGTCCGCTATGGTGGTGGGATGACTTCCAAGTTCCCCGGCAACAACGCCAATGTTTCGAGGGTTACCTGAAACTGTTAGTTCGATATCGGATGAGATCTTCTGTGTTGGTCGGAGCTGTTGTGTCCGACTTGATGATGGTGGCTGGAGCCGCCGGGTCCGACTTGTTGGACTTGGTGATGGTGCTGATCCTTCGTCCCCGGAGGGTGGGGGTACCTGCAAGGGACTCCGATGCTTAAGTTAGCAAGGGTATTAAGCAGGTATTGAGTAGAATCAGAGTATGAGTTATACCTGGGTGCTCCAGTGTATTTATAATGGTGAGGAGTGACCTTTCTGGAGATAAAATAGTTATCTTATCTTATCTTATCTTTATCTTTGAGTGAGGTCATCTTATCTTTAGCGGAACCGCCTTTATCTTTCTGGGCTTTGGCTACCTTTAAATTGGGCTGTGTTCCTTCGTTTTGGGCCTGCTTTGGGCTCCTTTGGTGATTTGGCCGAGCTTTTTGAGAAGAGGTCGGGCATTGGCCGAGCTCTTTGAGAAGAGGTCGGATAGTCTGACCTGAAGAGGTCGATCGGCTTGTCGCTAAACATCCCGGGTCGGACAGCTTAACCCAGGGTATGAACAATAATAGTGAAATTCTTCTTCTCTTCATCTTCTCTTTGATTTGCTAGAAGGAATTTCGTTCTTAATGCTTAGTGTTCAATTATCTTGGGAAAGAGATTGAATGCAATTGGGTTTCATGGGAACTTTGGGAAAGGAAACATGAAACCATGATTGAAATCCCTTCTCACACTTGAGTAGAATCTGGGTTTGGTGTTTGGATGCGTGACATATAATCCTCCCTCTACCTGGACCTATAAGGGTGTGTGGTATAATCAGGGACCAAGCATATCTCTCTTCATGAGCAATTAGACCAAGGAATTGGCTATTGATCAAGATCTGAGAGATTGAGTCACCAAGGGATTGGGGCTCAATCAATCATGATTGCCAAGAGGTCAATAAGTTGCATGATTTAAGAGGATATAAGCTAGATTTGATCCAAAGAGACAACATCTCCCAATCTCAATGAATTTCCCTATTCTTATCTATCCATTTCTTTACTGCTTAACTTTTACATTCAGCAATTCCCCACTCCCATTTACATTCAAGTCATTTATGATTCAGCACTTTACATTCTGCAATTTCTGTTTTTGCACTTTCTTGCTTTTCTTTATATTCTAGTCATTTACATTTATGTCATTTACAATTCTACACTTCATAATCATATTGATCCGCTTGACTAATTCATCAACCAATTAAAACTGCTTGAATTTGGCAATCTTTGTGGATACGATCTCACTCCATTGTGGGTTAATAATTGACGATAATTTTGGTGCGCTTGCCAAAAGAACTAATTCATTAATTTTTGAATGGGGTTTGAATTAGAAACTCATCAAGTTTTATGGTGCCATTGCCGGGGATTGGCTTAAATTTGACAGTGATTAAATTGATTGGAGAGCTAGATTAAGCAATTTAAATTCCTTGTTATTTTAATTTCTTTTATTTTAGCATTTTTTATTTTATTTTGAGCTCTATTTCCTTCTTCCTTGATTATTTTATTCAGTATCCATATTTCCACTCTTCTAACTATTCGATCAATTGCACCACTTACACTAACAACTACTCTAACAAACGTAATTTCTTCATCAATTTTCATTCTTGTTTTTTTTTTGCCTTAATTGGTTGTATGACAGGTAGGAGAAGCGGGGCTTCAACTTCCTTTGACAGGTAGGAGAGGACCTTCCTTAGATTTAGGAGGGAAACAAGAGGGAAGAGAGTCATTGGTGCTGAGGAAGAGGAAGAGTATTTTGAAACAAACATGGAGGAGAATATGGAGAATCACCATGAGGAAGAAGTTCATAATCATGCTAGAGAAGGCCCAGTCAATCATGATGGGCAAGAAAGGAGAGTTTTAGGCTCCTACATCAACCCAAACCCAGGAAATTGTGGCAGCAGTATTCTAAAGCCAACAATTCATGCCAATAATTTTGAGTTGAAGCCTCAGCTTATCACACTTGTTCAGAATAATTGCTCATATAGAGGATGTGCCCAAGAAGACCCTAATCAACATCTCAGCACATTCTTGAGGATATGTGATACTGTAAAGTCCGACAGGGTACACCTTGTCATCTACAAACTACTCTTGTTCCCTTTCTCACTCAGAGACAAGGCAGCAAAGTGGTTGGAATCATTCCCCAAGGATAGCCTAACTACACGGGAGGTGGTCGTGAACAGATTTCTTGCAAGATTTTACCCCCCAGAAAGAATCAACAGGCTGAGAGCTGAGGTGCAAACTTTCAGACAACAAGATAGAGAAACACTCTATGAGGCCTGGGAGAGATTCAAAGATCTGACAAGAAGATGCCCACCGGAAATGTTCAATGAGTGGGTACAACTACATATCTTTTATGAGGGACTATCCTATGAAGTAAAGAAGGCAGTGGATCATTCTTCTGGGGGCTCACTCAACAAAAAGAAAACCATTGAAGAGGCCATAGATGTCATTGAGAATGTAGCTGAAAATGAGTATTTCTATGCTTCAGAAAGGACTCAGAAGAAGGGATTACTAGACCTCAACTTTGTAGATGCTTTGTTAGCTCAGAACAAGGCAATTGCAACACAAATAGCAGCCCTAACCAAGAGGATGGAGGCTAACCAAGCTTCAGTCATTCAAGACCAAACTCCTCAACAAGAAGGGAATGCACCAGAATCTGAAGGTGACTGAGAACAAGCTAATTATGTGAACAATTCATCCAGAGCACCATATGACCCACACTCTAAGACATACAACCCCAGTTGGAAGAACCACCCAAACTTTGGGTGGGGAAATCAACAAAACCACAACCAGGACCACAACAAGCCTTATTCATCAAATCAGCATCCCAACCATAACCCCAACCATCAAACAGGGAACCATAGACCCTACCATAACTCACAAAACACATCATACCATAACACCCAACCTATACACAACAACCTCAATCAAGATGAACCATCCTCAACTATGTAACCATGTGAAATCAAGAGCAACTTTGAGAGGATGGAGGCTGCAATAGCACAACTATCATCCCAGATTTCAGGAACAGTCTCCACCCTTATGGACAGACAAGCACAAATTGACAAAAGGATAGATGCTAATCAAGAGGAATACAGGTCAAATCTGAAAAATCAAGGCGCGGCAAAGCCAAGTAAAGATAATCTTGAAGAGGTTGCATTAAAGCATGGGAGCGAGGATGAAGGGGAGATCCCAGCTTCACCTCCACCAAAACCAGTCTTGAAGCCCTATGTGCCAAAGGCACCATACCCACAAAGACTGAGAAGACATTAGAACAAATGCCACTCTATGCCAAGTTCTTAAAGGAGCTTATAACCAAAAAGAGGAACTAGGAGGCAAAAGAAACCATAGTATGACTGAGGAATGCAGCGCCATCATACAGAAGAAGATGCCTCAAAAGTTGAAAGACCCAGGGAGTTTTCAAATCCCCTGCATCATAGGAGACATCACTATTGAGAAAGCTTTGTGTGATTTGGGAGCTAGCATAAATCTTATGTCCCTAACCATGATAAGAAGGATGAAGATTGAGGAAGCCAAACCAACAAGAATGGCACTCCAATTGGCTAACAGAACATTTAAGTTTCCACATGGGGTGGTGGAAGACTTGTTAGTGAAAGTAGGAGAATTCATTTTCCCTGCTGATTTTGTTGTGCTGGACATGGAAGAAGAAGCCAACACGTCAATTATCCTTGGAAGACCATTTCTAGCTACTGCTAGAGCCATCATTGATGTGCAGAAAGGAGAACTAGTCTTGAGATTGCATGAAGAAAAAATGGTCTTCAACGTCTTTAAAGCAATGAGTTACCCCAAAGAATCCATAGGAGAATGCATGCTGGTAGACACCATGGAACAGATGGTTCAAGAAGTCATGGAAGAAGAACAATATGGAGAAAATATTGAGCTGGAACAAACACCAAATGGAGAACTACCACAAGCAACCGTGAGGAACTCAATCATGCCAACTACCACAGACAACAAAGATGCAGAGTCACCAAAACTAGAGCTGAAAGCCTTACCACCCAGCTTGAAATATGCATATCTGGGTGCTAATAACACTCACCCAGTAATCATAGATTCACGTCTGAGTAAGGAACAAGAAGAGGAACTTATCTAAGTGCTGAGACAACACAAGGATGCCATAGGCTGGACACTTGCAGATCTAAAGAAGATTAGTCCTTCAATGTGTATGCATAAAATCTTACTTAAAGAGGATGCCAAACCCTCAAGACAACAACAAAGGAGGCTAAACCCAACTATGAATGAAGTGGTTCAGAAAGAAGTGTTGAAATTATGGCAAGCAGGAGTAATCTACCCCATCTCAGACAGCCCTTGTGTAAGCCTGGTGCAAGTAGTCCCTAAGAAGGGAGGGATCATTGTTGTGGCAAATGAGAAGAATGAATTGATACCCACAAGGACAGTGACCGGATGGCGTATGTGCATTGACTACCAGAAACTTAATGAAGTCACCCGGAAGGATCACTTTCTCCTACCCTTCATGGACCAGATGCTTGAAAGATTGGCAGGACATGAGTATTATTGTTTCCTGGATGGATATTCGGGCTACAATCAAATTGTTGTAGACCCCAAGGATCAGGAAAAAACTTCATTTACTTGTCCATATGGTGTTTTTGCTTATAGGAGAATGCCCTTCGGATTGTGCAATGCACCTGCAACATTCCAAAGGTTCATGCTTTCCATTTTTTCAGATATGATTGAAAAGTTCATAGAAGTATTTATGGACGACTTTTCTGTATTTGGAAACTCATATTCTGATTGCCTATACCATCTTGCCCTTGTGTTAAAAAGGTGTTAAGAAACCAACCTGGTTTTAAACTGGGAGAAGTGCCATTTTATGGTGACTGAAGGGGTGGTTCTTGGTCACAAGATTTCAAAAGATGGCATAGAAGTAGACAGGGCAAAAGCAGAAGTAATTGAAAAACTACCTCCATCTTGCAGTGTCATAGCAATTAGAAGCTTTTTGGGACACGCTGGGTTCTATAGGAGGTTCATCAAAGATTTTTCAAAGATTGCAAAACCCCTTAGCAACCTACTTGTCTCAAATACTCCTTTTGTTTTTGATAGAGAGTGCATGGTAGCCTTTGATGAACTCAAAAAGAAATTCTCCTCTGCACCTATTATAGCACCACTAGGCTGGGACCTTTCCTTTGAACAAATGTGTGATGCATCTGATTTTGCTATTGGTGCTATTCTAGGACAGAGAAAAGACAAGCTAGTACATGTTATTTACTATGCTAGCAAGGTCCTTAATGAGAATCAAAGAAACTATACCACCACAGAGAATGAACTTTTAGCCATAGTTTTTGCTTTTGATAAGTTTAGATCATATCTCATTGGCTCAAAAATAATTGTGTTCACTGATCATTGATGACAAGTCATCATATACCCATTTCTCAAGCTAATTTCACTTGTTTCACTAGTTTTTATGCACTTTCTTGCACCATAAGTAAGCAATTTAGAGTGGAATTGCATGTTTTATTTGATTCAATCAACCACCACTTAATTGATGCTAAATCATGAGGTTTAAGCTAAATTTAATTTAATTTTAATTGATTTATAAACCTTGTGAATTTAGTGATACTTTGATTGGTTGTTTTGATTATTTGAAGGAGAAGAAAAGAAGAAAGGAGTGAAGCGTGGCCTAAGAAAGCGTGGCCCAAGGAAGAAAAGAATGTAGCGCATGGAAGGGAGGAAGCCACATTGCCCTCCACGAGAGCACACTGCCCTCCAAGGGAGCACAATAATGAACCAAGCATTCAAGGCTTCACTGCCCTGCCCTCCTTGAGGGCGGAGCACAATTCTAGGCCAAGAAATGAGAGAAGGAAAATCTCTGCCCTGCCCTCCTCAAGAGCAATATCGGGCTCCTCATGGAAAAATTCAAGGAAATTGTTCTTCAAGTGCCATCCATGGGTTTCAAACCAAGCTCAAGAGGGAAGGAAGTAGCGTTCAAAAGGAAGGAAAACAAGCCAAAATTAGCTTGTTTTCAACCTCCAAGGATCGAACACAAGACCTTGAGGAAGCAAGAAACTAGGCGCTACCTTGGCACCAAGAAAACCAAGAAAAAAGGGCAACAAAAGCCATCCAGCAAGTTTTGAACTTGGGACCTCACCCAAGAACAAGGAAAGCCTGCGCTGCCCTGCCCTTGTGGAGGGCAGGGCAGCATTTCTTGGTACATGGCACACAAATTGGCACGGCCAGGAGCTTGGGCACGCGCAGCTTGAACGCATGGGCAGGAAGGCAAGGCGCACCATGACAACACTGCCCTGCCCTCCACAAGGGCAGGGCAGCATCCTGATGCCTTTCCCACACACGCAACATGCTTCCTCACACAACTTCCCTGCTCTGCCGTCCACAAGGGCAGGGCAGCCTCCTGGGAGCAGCATGGGCTGAATTTCACTCAAAAATCCAACTTAATTCAATTCTTCACCAAATCAAAAAGCCCACTCAAAATTCTTAGATCCAAAATGGAAAGTGTATAAATAGGTGTTAGTTAGGATTAGAAGAGGGGTTTTTTTGAGAGAGCTTATTTTCATTTTGAATTTTCATCCTTAGTCACTGGAGAGCACATTCCATTTTCTGTTTTTCTGCAAACTTGTCTTGAGAATTGGAGGAGAGAATTCACTTCTTCTTCCTCTGCTCGCTTTGTTTTCTTTACTGGGTTTTGTTGAGTCTTGAGTGTGAAGAATTGAGGAACTTCTGTCACAATCTCCATTTAAGATCTCTTTAATTTTCCTTCTGCATAATTGAGTTCAATTCCATTTCCTTTACTGCTGCAATGTTTAATTTCTCTTTAATTGCTTTATGAACTTGGATCTAGGAAGGCAATTGAGATCTAGACTCTGCTATCTAGTCTCTGGAAGTCCTGAGATCTGATTCTCTCTTTTGTGGTTCTTCTGCTAAACCACTGCTGCAATTGAATTTCCATTTGCTGTTTGAGATCTAGTCAATTTCAACTCATCTCTTGTTTAGTTAATTGTTGCAATTTAATTTCCCTTGCCTAAATTCTGAATTCCCACTCCTCAAATCCCTTTTCCATTCAAGCAATTTATATTTCTTGCACTTTAACTTACTGCAATTTACATTTCTTGCACTTTAAGTTTCAGTCATTTAGTTTCTTGTTCTTTAAGATTCAGTGCCTTTAATTCCTGCAAATTATCTCTCTCCCTTTACATTTCTTGCTATTTACTTACTGTTGGATACAAAATCACTCAACCAATACTTGATTCGCTTGACTAAATCAACCACTAAACTAAAATTGCTCAATCCTTCAATCCCTGTGGGATCGACCTCACTCCCGTGAGTTTTATTACTTGATGCGACCCAGTACACTTGCCGGTGAGTTTTGTGTTGGATCGTTTTCCACGCATCAAGTTTTTGGCGCCGTTGCCGGGGATTGAAATAGATTGACAATGATTAAGTAAGGTGGTGGTCTAGATTAAGCACTTTTTCTTTGTTTTTCTTTTTTTTTATAAGCACATTAACTGTTTGACACATCGTGTCACCTAACCCTCTAACCACATTCTAGCACTAGAATGTTCATGTTTCATTTGTTTTGTTTGTGATTTTTGCAAGTCATGGCGGCTGAGGTGCGTGAAGAGAGTGTGAGCAACAATACCCAGCCTGCAAGAAGGGTGTTGGCTTCTTACACTATCCCCAATGCAAGAAACTGCGGGAGTAGCATACTCACTCCCAACGTTCATGCAAATAATTTTGAGTTAAAGCCTCAACTTATCACTTTGGAGGAAGTCCACTTAAAGATCCAAACCAACACTTATCCATCTTCCTCAGGATTTGTGAAACTGTCAAAACAAGTGGTGTGCATCCAGACATCTACAAGCTATTATTGTTTCCATTCTCTCTGAAGGATAAGGCCACTCAATGGCTAGAGACATTTCCCAAAGAAAGCATCAATAATTGGGAAGACTTAGTGAGCAAATTCCTAGCCAAGTTCTATCCTCCCCAAAGGATTATCAGACTCAAAACAGAGGTCCAAACATTCACTCAGATGGATGGAGAGTCATTGTATGATGCATAGGAAAGATATAAGGCTTTACTCAGGAAGTGTCCACCAGAAATGTTCAAAGAATGGGATAAACTTCAAAACTTCTATGAAGGATTGACTCTGAAAGCTCAGGAAGCACTAGATCATTCAGCAGGAGGTTCTTTGCAATTAATGAAGACAGCAGAGGAAGCCCAAAACCTCATAGACATGGTGGCAAACAATCAATACTTCTATGGTCATCAAAGGCAATGCCAACCAGCCCCGAGAAAGGATGTGTTTGAACTTGAAGGTGTTGATGTTCTCTTGGCACAAAACAAACAGATGCATCAACAGCTTCAGCAACAAATAGAAATGATGGCCAAGAAAATTGATGGACTGCAAGATGCTACAGTAAACACACAACGCCAATCTCAAACCTCACATGGGTGGAATCAATCTGAAGAAAGTTTTGGGACATTCAATTATGAGCAACAAAGCTCTGAGCAGGTGCAATGCATGAATAACACTTCAAGTTCATTACAACACAATTTTCATGGTGATGCACACAAGACACCCTGGAAGAATCATTCTAATTCAAGGTGGGGTGAGCACCAGAACCAAGGACAAAGTGACTTCAACTATAGCAGCATTAGCAACACAAACAACCAAAACCATTCATCCAATAATACTAACCAATTCAAAAACCCACAAAACACATACCACCAATCCCATAACAACTCACAAAACCACTAGAATAACTTTTCTACATCCACATCCCACCTTCAAAGTACCCCCACAATTAATTCAAACAACTTCCAGCAACAACCATTTCATTTCACACAACCACAACCAAATCCAGACTCTCAAAGAATCTCAAGTCTAGAGAAAATGATGGAGAAACTCATGAAAACTCAAGAGATGGCAAGACAAGATCAGGAAACTGCAAGGAAAGATCAGGCCCTGGCATTCAAAAACCAAGAGGCCTCAATCAGAAACCTTGAGAGACACATGGGGCAAATGGCTAAGAAAATTTCAGAAATGGGTGAGAAGAGAGCAAATACCTTCCCCAATGTCATTGAAGAACACCCAAGGGACAAAGGAAAAGCCACAAAATGGGAGGAGTGCAAAGCAATTATAGTGGAAAGTTAAGAGACTAGGGAGAAGGAAGCCATCAATCAAGAAGAACACAACAGAGAAGTTCCACAAGAAGAAATAAAGGACAAAAGTGAAAAGGATCAGACAACTAAGAAGGCACAAATCTCAAAAGGAGACAAGAACATCCTTGAATTATAACTACAAGAGAAGAGGGAAGAAGTGAATCCTTGTGTCCCCAAACTTCCATACCCTCAGAGGTTTGAAAAAGAAAATAAGGATAAGCAATACTCAAAATTCCTGGACATATTCAAGACGCTCAGCATCAATATTCCTTTCTTGGAAGTACTTGAACATATGCCACTATATGCCAAATTTATGAAAGTAGTACTCACAAAGAAAATATCCCTAAAGGAAGTACAGATTGTTGAGATGACAAAGGAATGTAGTGCTATCCTCCAAAGAGAGTTGCCAGAGAAGAAAGATGATCCTGGGAGTTTTTACATACCTTGCACCATAGGAAACATCACAATTGAGAAGTCATTCTGTGACCTCGGTGCAAGCATAAACTTGATGCCTTTGTCTCTAATGAGGAAACTTCAAATTTCTGACCTGAAATCCACACGAATAGTTCTCCAAATGGCTGACAAATCCATTAAGCAAGCACTGGGAGTTGTGGAGAATGTGTTGGTAAAAGTGGAAAAATTCTTTCTCCCTGCTGACTTTGTTATCTCAGATATAAAAGAGGACCCTAACACTCCCATCATCTTGGGGAGGCCTTTCCTAGCTACGGGCAAAGCATTGATAGATGCTGAAAAAGGGGAATTGTTGCTAAGAGTGCATGATGAGCACCTAGCATTCCATGTTTTTAAAACCATGCATGAGCCTACCCAAGAAGAAGATTGTATGAAGGATAAGGCCAGAGATCAAAGCCTGAAGGAGGCAGTCAATGAGTTAACTCCAAGACTTCTAAATCCATGCTTGAAAGCAGTAGAGATGGTGCAACAAACCAAAGAAATCAAGGAGGAACTAGATCCAAAGCCCCCAGACATCCCAGATAAAGAACCACTAAGGCAGGGAATATCTTTTGAGAAAGAAAAAAAGAAGAGTCCAAGAGGGTGGAGAAACAAGAAGATCCCCACTGAAGGCTTCTCACCAGGGGATAAAGTGATGTTAAACACCCAACCAATGAAGGTGTCTCCACAAGTGTCTGAATACTACACTGTGAACCAGGTCCTTTCACTTGAACACCTAGAGATCATCAAAGAGGAGACCTGAAGGAAGTTCACAGTAAGAGGTGAAAAGCTGAGGCACTATGATTTTCAGCCTCCATGATCAAAGAATGGAGGATGTCAAGCTAATGACAATAAAGAAGCGCTTGTTGGGAGGCAACCCAACCGGAGGTAGTTTTCTTTTCATAGCTTTTTCAATAAAAATGTTGAATAATTGGTATGCATTGCAAGGAGCTAAGTTTGGTGTTGCACACCAAAATAATTTAAGGGAGAATGAAAGATTCTAAGTTTGGTGTTCCACCAAAATCTCATTTAAAAACATTCTCACTTCCTGCATAATGCTAGCTCCAAGCAATCAGACAGATTATTCAACTACTTAACTGCTTTCTAGTTTTAATTCCATAACCTTTAGCAAGGACACAAGGTTTCACATATGGTTAATTTGTTGCATCAGAGGCTGTGGCAAACAATTAAGTTTGGTGTTCCCACACCAAAATAAATCCAAAAGACACACTCACTTTATGCATACTAACCATTCATCTAAGGGCTTGAGAAGCAAGCAACTTTTGAGAATTATGCAGGAAATTAGTCAACCATTGAATATATTGTGCATCTTAACTCAAAAGGGATACAACAAGAGGAAGAATGAAAAGCTGCAACCCAAAAGGTTGTATCTACACTTAATCCTTGTTGTTGTGAAATGTTTTAATTCAGGAATTCTTGTATGTCTTGCTAAAGTGTTTATTTAGTTGCAAGTGAAGTTGTTTGATTAAGTATGTTGATCTGCATAATGCTTGTCATTCATCACTTAGCTTTAAATTTTGTTTTGTTTCCCATATGCTTAAATAAAAGAGAAATGGTTGAATTAGAAAGTAAATATCCAATGTTGCATAAGTTAGAAGGGAAGTTAATGGTGGTATATGTGTTTGATTAAATGCATAATTCATAAAATAATTGTTGTATAATGTCATTTTCTTTGAAGTGTGAGCTGGCTTGCTGTCATAAAGGTTCCTATCATTAAAGAAAAAAATTCCTTGAGAACAAAATAAAACAGAAAGAACAGGAAGAAGAAAAAGCCAATATGGCAAGAAAAACAAAGAATAAAGGCTGGGCACCAATAGCTTGGACCCTAGGACACATGCCTGTGTGTTCTTGTACTAGGATATGCTTGGATAAGTAAATTCTAAGGGGTATTTCAAAACCTGGCCACTTAGATCAACTGATTTGGGATGGCCAATTGAAAGTCCACAATAAAGAGCAACCTAGCTACAGAACATTTAGTTATCCAAAGAGGTGCTGGGCATCAATGATCCTAGGAGGAAATAGTGAGCCATGTATCTGTGGTGAAGAGATATTGAGTAAAAATAAAGCCAAAGGCTACTGCAACATTTGACACCAAGCCTTCAAAGAATAATAAGCTTGTTAAGCAAAATAGGAAAAGAAAAGTGAGCAAGGGAGCAAGTAAAAAGTAAACCTTACAACAGCAAGTTTAGTAAACCTTTGAGGAAAAGTGTATATTATGTAACAGTAAACAATAACTGAGTTATCGTTGTCTGCATAAAAACTACATGAACCAAGTTTTACTATATGCCTAATAAAGATATGCATGCTTTCTTTTCTCATTTCATTTCCTCTTAATTTTGATGCTTGCTTGGGGACAAGCAAGATTTAAGTTTGGTGTTGTGATGACAAGTCATCATATACCCATTTCTCAAGCTAATTTCACTTGTTTCACTAGTTTTTATGCACTTTCTTGCACCATAAGTAAGCAATTTAGAGTGGAATTGCATGTTTTATTTGAATCAATCAACCACCACTTAATTGATGCTAAATCATGAGGTTTAAGCTAAATTTAATTAAATTTTAATTGATTTATAAACCTTGTGAATTTAGTGATACTTTGATTGGTTGTTTTGATTATTTGAAGGAGAAGAAAAGAAGAAAGGAGTGAAGCATGGCCTAAGAAAGCGTGGCCCAAGGAAGAAAAGAATGTAGCACATGGAAGGGAGGAAGCCACATTGGCCTCCACGAGAGCACACTGCCCTCCAAGGGAGCACAACAATGAACCAAGCATTCAAGGCTTCACTGCCCTGCCCTCCTTGAGGGCGGAGCACAATTCTAGGCCAAGAAATGAGAGAAGGAAAATCTCTGCCCTGCCCTCCTCAAGAGCAATATCGGGCTCCTCATGGAAAAATTCAAGGAAATTGTTCTTCAAGTGCCATCCATGGGTTTCAAACCAAGCTCAAGAGGGAAGGAAGTAGCGTTCAAAAGGAAGGAAAACAAGCCAAAATTAGCTTGTTTTCAACCTCCAAGGATCGAACACAAGACCTTGAGGAAGCAAGAAACTAGGCGCTACCTTGGCACCAAGAAAACCAAGAAAAAAGGGGCAACAAAAGCCATCCAGCAAGTTTTGAACTTGGGACCTCACCCAAGAACAAGGAAAGCCTGCGCTGCCCTGCCCTTGTGGAGGGCAGGGCAGCATTTCTTGGTACATGTCACACAAATTGGCACGGCCAGGAGCTTGGGCACGCGCAGCTTGGACGCATGGGCAAGAAGGCAACGCGCACCATGACAACACTGCCCTGCCCTCCACAAGGGTAAGGCAGCATCCTGATGCCTCTCCCACGCACGCAACATGCTTCCTCACACAAGTTCCCTGCTCTGCCCTCCACAAGGGCAGGGCAGCCTCCTGGGAGCAATATGGGCTGAATTTCACTCAAAAATCCAACTTAATTCAATTCTTCACCAAATCAAAAAGCCCACTCAAAATTCTTAGATCCAAAATGGAAAGTGTATAAATAGGTGTTAGTTAGGATTAGAAAAGGGGGTTTTTTTGGGAGAGCTTATTTTCATTTTGAATTTTCATCCTTAGTCACTGGAGAGCACGTTCCATTTTCTGTTTTTCTGCAAACTTGTCTTGAGAATTGGAGGAGTGGTGCACGAAATTGCAATCACACTTTTGCAATTCCGCACAACTAACCAGCAAGTGCACTGGGTCGTCCAAGTAATACCTTACGTGATAAGGGTCGATCCCACGGAGATTGTTGGCTTGAAGCAAGCTATGGTTATCTTGTAACTCTTAGTCAGGATATCAATAATTATCAGGATTGATTGTAAAAAGAAAAAGAACATGAAATAAGTACTTGTTTTGCAGTAATAGAGAACAGGTTGAGGTTTTGGAGATGCTCTATCTTCTGAATCTCTGCTTTCCTACTGTCTTCTTCTTCAAGCACGCAAGACTCCTTCCATGGCAAGCTGTATGTAGGGTTTCACCGTTGTCAATGGCTACCTCCCATCCTCTCAGTGAAAATGTTCAACGCGCCCTGTCACGGCACGGCTAATCATCTGTTGGTTCTCAATCGGGTTGGAATAGAATCCAGTGATTCTTTTGCGTCTGTCACTAACGCCCAGCCCTCAGGAGTTTGAAGCTCGTCACAGTCATTCAATCCTTGAATCCTACTCAGAATACCACAGACAAGGTTTAGACCTTCCGGATTCTCTTGAATGCCGCCATCTATTCTAGCTTATACCACGAGGATTCTGATTAAGGAATCCAAGAGATATCTACTCAATCTAAGGTAGAACGGAGGTGGTTGTCAGGCACACGTTCATAGTTGAGAATGATGATGAGTGTCACAGATCATCACATTCATCAGGTTTATGAACAAGTGATATCTTAGAATGGAAGCAAGCATGATTGAATGAAAAACAGTAGTAATTGCATTAATCCATCAAGACACAGCAGAGCTCCTCACCCCCAACCATGGGGTTTAGAGACTCATGCCGTAGAAGATACAATGAGAAACGTGTAAAGTGTCATGAGGTACAGATACAATGTCAAAAGATCCTATTAATAGTGAACTAGTAACCTAGGGTATACAGAAATGAGTAAATGACGTAAAAATCCACTTCTGGGTCCACTTAGTGTGTGCTTGGGCTGAGAATTGAAGCTTTCATGTGTAGAGACTTTTTCTGGAGTTAAACGCCAGCTTTTATGCCAGTTTGGGCGTTTAACTCCAATTTTTATGCCAGTTCCAGCGTTAAACGCTGGGAATTCTGAAGCTGATTTGCAACGCCGCTTTGGGCCATCAAATCTCGGGCAAAGTATGGACTATTATATATTGCTGGAAAGCCCAGGATGTCTACTTTCCAACGCTGTTGAGAGCGCGCCAATTAGGCTTTTGTAGCTCCAGAAAATCTACTTCGAGTGCAGGGAGGTCAGAATCCAACAGCATCTGCAGTCCTTTTCAGCCTCTGAATCAGATTTTTGCTCAGGACCCTCAATTTCAGCCAGAAAATACCTGAAATCACAGAAAAACACACAAACTCATAGTAAAGTCCAGAAAAGTGAATTTTAACTAAAAACTAATAAAAGTATACTAAAAACTAACTAAAATATACTAAAAACATACTAAAACAATGCCAAAAAGCGTATAAATTATCCACTCATCAAGGAGAGAATTCACTTCTTCTTCCTCTGCTCACTTTGTTTTCTTTACTGGGTTTTGTTGAGTCTTGAGTGTGAAGAATTGAGGAACTTCTGTCTCAATCTCCATTTAAGACCTCTTTAATTTTCCTTCTGCATAATTGAGTTCAATTCCATTTCCTTTACTGCTGCAATGTTTAATTTCTCTTTAATTGCTTTGTGAACTTGGATCTAGGAAGGCAATTGAGATCTAGACTCTGCTATCTAGTCTCTGGAAGTCCTGAGATCTGATTCTCTCTTTTGTGGTTCTTCTGCTGAACCACTGCTGCAATTGAATTTCCATTTGCTGTTTGAGATCTAGTCAATTTCAAATCATCTCTTGTTTAGTTAATTGTTGCAATTTAATTTCCCTTGCCTGAATTCTGAATTCCCAGTCCTCAAATCCCTTTTCCATTCAAGCAATTTATATTTCTTGCACTTTAAGTTACTGCAATTTACATTTCTTGCACTTTAAGTTTCAGTCATTTAGTTTCTTGTTCTTTAAGATTCAGTGCCTTTAATTTCAAGTCTCTTTAATTCCTGCAAATTATCTCTCTCCCTTTACATTTCCTGCTATTTACTTACTGTTGGATACAAAATCACTCAACCAATACTTGATTCGCTTGACTAAATCAACCACTAAACTAAAATTGCTCAATCCTTCAATCCCTGTGGGATCGACCTCACTTCCGTGAGTTTTATTACTTGATGCGACCCGGTACACTTGCCGGTGAGTTTTGTGTTGGATCGTTTTCCACATATCAATCATGCAGCACTCAAATACTTGCTTACTAAACAAGAATCTAAGCCCAGACTAATAAGGTGGATCCTGCTGCTCCAAGAGTTTGATATTGAGATTAAAGATAGGAGCAGAGCAGAAAACAAGGTAGCTGACCACCTCTCAAGGATCCCACAAGAAGAAGAA
The DNA here is from genome assembly GCF_003086295.3 of Arachis hypogaea. Classification (NCBI taxonomy): domain Eukaryota; kingdom Viridiplantae; phylum Streptophyta; class Magnoliopsida; order Fabales; family Fabaceae; genus Arachis; species Arachis hypogaea. The sequence continues at coordinate 81,689,251 of NC_092044.1, read as the reverse complement.
ATGCAGCAAGTAACAGTAAATGAAAGCTTTCCTAATGAACAATTAATGATGATTCGAGTAGCCCCTTGGTTTGCAGACATAGCTAACTTCATGGCTATTGGGGAGCTACTAACTAACATCAATATGCACATGAGAAGGAAGCTAATCAAGGATGCCAAACACTACATCTGGGATGACCCCTATTTGTTCAAAAAGTGTGCTGATAGAGTCCTAAGAAGGTGTATATCCCATGAAGAAGGGCAGGAAGTGTTATGTCAGTGCCATGGGTCAGCATATGGAGGTCACTTTAGTGGAGAAAGGACAGTAGCAAAGTGCTTCAATCCGAATTTTACTGGCCAACAGTATTTAAAGATGCCAAGGAAATGGTGTCAAGGTGTGATGAATGTCAAAAAGCTGGTAATCTAACCAATAGAAATGAGATGCCACAGCAATACACACTAGAGCTAGAGCTATTTGACGTCTAGGGGATAGATTTCATAGGACCCTTCCCAACATTCTACTCAAATAGCTACATTTTGGTGGCTATTGATTATGTCTCAAGGTGGGTAGAAGCCATCGCCACTGCAACAAATGACAACAAAGTTGTGATAAGCTTCTTGAGAAGGAATATCTTCAACAAATTTGGAGTTCCCAGATCACTCATTAGTGATGGAGGGCACATTTCTGCAATAAACAACTGGAGGTACTCCTTCTCAGATATGCAGTAAAGCACAAAGTGGCAACTCCATACCACCCACAGACCAACGGGCAAGCTGAGATCTCCAATTGAGAGCTAAAACGAATCCTTGAAAAAACTGTTGGAAGCTCAGTAAAGGACTGGTCTAAGAAGCTAGACAATGCTCTATGGGCCTATAGGACAGCCTTCAAGACCCCCATTGGGATGTCACCATACCAACTAGTATTTGGCAAGGCATGCTACTTGCCAGTTGAACTGGAGCATAGAGCCTTCTGGGCTCTAAAACTACTGAATTTTGATGAGCAAGCTGCTGGAGAAAAGAGATTAATACAACTCAATGAGCTGGAAGAGTTTAGAAATCAAGCATATGATAATGCAAAAATCTACAAAGAGAACACAAAAAGGTGGCATGACCAAAAGATAGCAAGAAGGGAGTTCACTGAAGGACAGAAGGTTTTACTCTACAACTCAAGACTCAAGTTCTTCCCTGGAAAACTTTAAGTCTCGATGGTCAGGACTTTTCACCATACTCAAAGTGTTTCCCTATGGTCATGTAGAGCTCATGGAGGACAAGACTCAGAGAACTTTTTCTGTCAATGGCCATAGACTCAAACACTACTTGGGAGGCTCCTTGGAGGAGCAGAGAGTGAGCTACAAGCTCAGCTAAAGATGAAGGAATGTCAAGCTAATGACAATAAAGAAGCGCTAGTTGGGAGGCACCCCAACACATTATCCTTTTTTTATTTAATTGCTTTTCTTAGAAGTAGTTTAAATTCTGTTGCTTTAGATAGTTTAACTTTCAATAATTAGGATTAGTTTACAATTGTAGATTAGAAAGTCTGATACTAGCTTTGATAGCTAGATTTTCTTTACACTCTCTTATTTCTTTCTATTTGGGAATTGCAACTTGATAAATGCATAACTAATGATGAGTGAATGGGCTGAGAACTAGCTAAAGTGCTAAGTTTGGTGTGGCCTCTTACCTACTTAATCTAGGCTTACAAACAATTAATAGTTTGATTTTGAAGAGTAAGCCCAGAGATTAAGTTTGGTGTGGCCACCACCAAGGATCACATAGCAGCCTAAGTCACCCAATTTGAAAGCACTTAATGCTTTGGGTAAAAACATGAACATGGTTTAATGAGTTTAGAGAAATTGGAATCAAAAGAAAATGAAAAGATTGATGTTATTCCACTCTTATTAACACATTAAATACACAATGATGAAACCAATTTATTAAGATGCCAAAGAATTAAGTTTGGTGTCCCAAGGGACACCCATCAGTTGCAATCCAATTCATTCTTGATGAGAAGAAATGTGAAGGGGTTCTTTTGTCATTACTAATGAGTTCAGTTTCAATTTCAAGAGAGAAGATGGAGCCCACATGGTAAACAACTCACAAAGCAAGGAAGTCAAAGTGTACTTGCACCTTGGAACTCGACACATGCAGAAGACACTGTGAGAAAAGAGTTGGCACCTCTTCCCACGCTAGGCGCCACTCCCCAAAGTGGGAAAACATTTAACCCTTTTTATTTCCCACCCTTCGAACCACACCATTCACCCATTATAAAAGCTTCACTCCCCATTTCCCCTCCCACTTCAATAACCCCTACACCCCTCACCTTCGCTTCTCTTTTCATCGTCTACTATCTCTCATCCCCTACTTTCTTCTTTTTTTTTATTGGGACAATCAAGTCCTAAGTTTGGTGTTGGAGCAAAACCTTGTTTTGCCTTCTCTTTTTTTTCAACCCCCATTTTCTTACAACCTCAAGCACACTCTCCCAACCTAATGGCACCACCAAAAAGCTCAGCCTCAAAGAAAAGAAAAACCAAGGAACCAACCTCTGGATCCTCAAGCTCTTTTAATGACTATAAGTTCCTCTCCGCATTCAACCAAAATCAATTCTATGGTTGGGTGAGTGAGAGGGAAATCATTCCAAAAGTTGGGTTTCAACTAGGGAGGAATGAGCATATTGAAATCAACATTGAAATCACCAATAGGGGTTGGTCACTTCTATGCAACCCACCAAAGAAAGTGGTAGAGAGCTTGGTGAGGGAATTCTATGCCAACGCAGTGCCTCAACCAGGGCAAAAATATGGCTACATTAGCTATATAAGGGGGAAGTCCGTTGACTACAGCCTCTCTAGCATAGAAAGAATGATAATGGTGAAGAGAACAAACTCCACTCAGAGCTATGAAGAGAGAATGAAGCAGCAAGACCTTGGGTTTGAGGAGATTCTGAATGAAATTTGTGTGATGAATGTGCGTTGGATAAATAACAAGGATAGGATACCCAACCAATTGAGGAGAAGAGATTTGAGCCCCCAAGCTAGAGGGTGGCTAGAATTTGTGAGGAGGTCCCTAATCTCCACATCCAACACTTCAGAGGTGACCAAAGAGAGAGCGGTGCTCATCTATAGCATCATGAGAGGAGAAAACATCAACGTGGGGGAGATGATCGCCAACAACATCAACAAAGTGCTGAAAAGTACCAGTGACAACACAAGGTTGGCATTCCCCAGCATTACACAGAGGCTATGTGATGAGGCTGAAGTTGAAAAGATCATTGATGAAGTGCTTGTGAAACAAGACAAGTTCATAACTGCCAAAAAGATGGCCAAGGTGGTGGCTGTCCACCCACTCAACAGGGCTAGAGAACGAAAAGCTCATGCTCATGAACCACAACAATAACAAGAAGAGGAAGAGGCAAAAGATCAACCTCACTTTCTGGCACTTCAACCACCACCACACTACCAATATCAGCAAATTTCAAAGGGATTCAACTGGGAGCAATTGCAAGGAGATGTACACCAAATGAAGGGAGACCTACACCACTTGAGGGAAGACGTCAATCAATTCAAGGAGACTCAGCAACAACAATGGAGCCAAGTCAACCAGAACATTCAACAACTCCAAGGGAATTAGGAGTATATGAGGAAGGAGCAGCAAGAACAATTTGACTGGGGAGAGGTACGAACCGCACTAGACAAAATAACAGAGCAAGGCAAGTGACAACAGAGGAAATTGGCTAAATTTAGAAATCTCTATGATGCCAGGACCATATCCAGGAGGCAGTATGATATCAACACATAAGCAAAACTGAATCACTTGTGTAACGCTGTAGCCGCTCTAAACCCAGGATACCCAACCTTCATGCAAGGGATGGAAGAGCTAAGTGCAAGACAAGAGGAAATCCTAGCCAAACATAAGGAAGATGAAAGGAATTACATGAGAAGGCTAGGATTTTGGAACCCCAAGGATACCAAGGCTCAAAAAGGTTCCTCCAAGCCAGATGAAGGTGGCTCATCCCCTTCCAAGAAGAAGGACAAAGGGAAGGGGCCAATGAACTAAAGACGAAGCTGCTCAAGGTTATTGAGTCCCATGGTTGACACTTTCCAATTTCTGAATTCTGTTTAAACCTTTACTTTATTTACTTCTTAAATAATCATGCTAGGATAGTTTATGTTTTATGCTTATTTTTTAATTCCTGTCTGATGTCTTTATGAGTTTTTTTTACAAGAAAGAAAATGCCATGTATTTCAAGTCTTCATTTCAACTTAAAAAAAAGTAGAGCTTGTCTCCATAAGAGTTACTATGAGTTGTGCAAAAATAATAAGAGAGACCAAGGCCAAGAGGGATCATCAAACAAACTAAGAAACAAGAAACTAAGTGTAGGACCTTGGATGAACTAAAAAGAAAATGAGTCATGGAGAGCAACTAGTCCTAGAAGGTATAACAAGGGAAGACTAAGGGGTGTTCCTTGAATATCCATAGAACCAAGAGGTAGTAAGCAATAAAGGCCCAAGGCTCTGAGCATCAACTACTGGGATAGAAAAAGAAACATTCAAAAGCTAAAAAAAAAGAATTAATGATCTTAGTAGATGCTTGTGGTGAAGATGTGTCAAGAAGAGACCTGGGCAAGTAAATTCTTAGGGGTGTCTCAACACCCAGTACCCTAAAACCAACTGGTTTGGGAGTGCTAATTGAAAGCCTAATTAAAGGGTTGTCTTGAGACAAAACACTTAGAGTCGTGGTCAAGAAAGCAAAACAACCCTTACTACTTCAAGGTGACAATCAATAGAAAGGACCCCTGAAGCGTATACCTGAAGGAACCCTCAAGGATCCAAGAGCTTTCCATGACAATTAAAACATTCATACATGTGTTGGACACTTAGTTTTACTCTTAGTTGTATTGCAATCATTCGAAGCCAAGGCCTCAAGATATAAAGGTTTACTCACATCGATTTGCTTGGGACAAGCAAAGCTTAAGTTTGGTGTTGTGATGACTTGTATCATCTACCGTTCTTTCTTGCATAAAGAAGACCATAAAAGAGAATAAATCTCATTTGATCAGTACAATTCATGGATTATTTGATGAATATTATGGTACACTACTTTGAGATGAGTTGTGCTGAATTTTAGGTGAAAAAGGGCATCAAAAATGGGAAGAAGACAAACAAGAAGCTGGACGTGTGAAACTGGCGTGCCACATGGAGCAAACGCCACAAAAATGCCACGCCAGGAGCTAGGCGTGGTAAGCCAGTACTAAAGTCCAGAGAAGAAGTCCAAGCATGCATATGGGCGTGGCACGCCAGGGACTGGGCGTGGCACGCTAGTACAAAATTCCAGAGAGTAAAATGGAGGACACAAAAGGGGCGTGGCACGCCTGACCCATCAACTACTATGGGTGTGCCACTTGAGCAAAGGGGCGTGGCACGCCAACTCACCATCTCAAGAAGAACCTCCACTATGGCGTGCCACTTGGTGTCGAAGGCGTGGCACGCCAGCTCTAAGAAGTCACTTGGGGGTGCCACTTGAGAACCCATGCGTGGCATGCCAAGCTTGAAGAGTGCGCAAATGCATGGGCGTGCCACTTGAGCAGCATGGTGTGGCACGCTGGTACAATGATCCAGAAAAGGGGCTGAAGGCAATTGAAGACTGGGCGTGCTGCTTGAAGTCGAAGGCGAGGCACACCAACCTCTCAACCTCACTTAGGCGTGCCACTTGAGCAACCAGGCATGGCACGCCAATGCACAAAGATAACAAAAGCAAGGACTGGGCATGCCACTTGGTGTCGAAGGCGTGGCACGCCAACCCGAGCATGTCACTATGGCGTGCCACTTGAAGGCTGAGGCGTGGCATGCCAACTACTGGAACTAGACAAGATCATGGGCGTGCTACGCCAACCTTCAGGCGTGGCACGCTGGTACAAGTTTCCAGAGAGGATGGAGGAGGCTAATTACATGGGGCGTGCCACTTGGTATCGAAGGCTTGGCATGCCACTCACTATTCTTCACTTAGGCATGCCACTTGAGCAACCAGGCGTGGCACGCCAGTGTCATTCAGAGGTCAAAGAAGCATTGGGGCATGCCACTCGAGTTTGTGGCGTGGCACGCCAAAATAGAGGAACCACTCACTCACAAGGGGGCGTGGCACGCCAGACCCTGGGCGTGCCACGCTAGTGCAACTTTCCAGAGGAGCTTAGCCAAGCACACAGCAAGGGCGTGGCACGCCAGACCCTGGGCATGCCATGCTAGTTCAATTTTCCAGAGGCAAAGAAAAGTGGAAAATGGCAAAAGGCGTGCCACTTGAGTTTGAAGGCGTGGCATGCCAACACAAGAATTCCACTATGGCGTGCCACTTGAGTCGAAGGCGTGGCACGCCAAGGTTGACAAAGGGACGAGTGTGCCACTTGAAGGATTGGGCGTGGCACGCCAAGCTAGAAATGAAGGGCACGTGACACGCCAACTGAGAAGTCACGCTTATTGAGTGTTTTCATTTCCCTCCAAAATGTAATTTTCCCTTATCACTTTTGTAATTCTTTTATTTTACTAGGAGTAGTATAAATACCCCCAAGGAGTACTGAAGAAGGGGTTAAGCAATTAGTTTTAGATCCACTTTTACACTTCACTTTTGAGTACTTTTTGAGCTACGAGTAGTTAACTTTCCTCTCATTGAGAGAGGGAGCTCTGTTGTACTTGATGGATTGATAATAGTGAAATTCTTCTTCTCTTCATCTTCTCTTTGATTTGCTAGAAGGAATTTCATTCTTAATTCTTAGTGTTCAATTATCTTGGGAAAGAGATTGAATGCAATTGGGTTTCATGGGAACCTTGGGAAAGGAAACATGAAACCATGCTTGAAATCCTTTCTCACACTTAAGTAGAATCTGGGTTTTGGTGTTTGGATACGTGACATATAATCCTCCCTCTACCTGGACCTATAAGGGTGTGTGGTATAATCAGGGACCAAGCATATCTCTCTTCATGAGCAATTAGACCAAGGAATTGGCTATTGATCAAGATTTGAGAGATTGAGTCACCAAGGGATTCGGGCTCAATCAATCATGATTCCCAATCTCAATGAATTTCCCCATTCTTATCTATCCATTTCTTTACTACTTAACTTTTACATTCAGCAATTCCCCACTCCCATTTACATTCAAGTCATTTATGATTCAACACTTTACATTCTGCAATTTCCGTTTTCGGCACTTTCTTGCTTTTCTTTATATTCTAGTAATTTACATTTATGTCATTTACAATTCTGCACTTCATAATCTTATTGATCCGCTTGACTAATTCATCAACCAATTAAAACTGCTTGAATATGCCAATCTCTATGGATACGATCCCACTCCATTGTGGGTTAATACTTGACGATAATTTTGGTGCGCTTGCCAAAAGAACTAATTCACTAATTTTTGAATGGGGGTGTGAATTAGAAACTCATCACGTTCTTGGTCACTTTCAATTATCATACCCGCGCTGCTTCCAGTTTTATTTGAGGAACCGTCCACGTAGAGATTCCATTTTGTGGGGATTTCCGGTGTGTCTATAAATTCTGCAATGAAGTCAGCTAGGTATTGTGATTTGATGGCTGTCCGAGCTTCGTATTGAAGGTCGAATTCGGACAACTCGACTGCCCATTGCAAGATTATGCCTGCTAGGTTCGTTTTCTGCAAAATTCCTTTTATGGGCTGGCTGGTCTGAATCCTAATGGTGTGAGCTTGGAAGTATGTGATGTGTGGAAAACGATCCAACACAAAACTCACCGGCAAGTGTACCGGGTCGCATTAAGTAATAAAACTCACGGGGGTGAGGTCGATCCCACAGGGATTGAAGGATTGAGCAATTTTAGTTTAGTGGTTGATTTAGTCAATTGAATCAAGTATTGGTTGAGTGATTTTGTATCCAATAGTAAGTAAATAGCAGGAAATGTAAAGGGAGAGGGATAATTTGTAGAAATTAAAGAGACTTGAAAGTAAAGGCACTGAATCTTAAAGAACAAGAAACTAAATGACTGAAACTTAAAGTGCAAGAAATGTAAATTGCAGTAATTTAAAGTGCAAGAAATATAAATTGCTTGAATGGAAAAGGGATTTGAGGACTGGGAATTCAGAATTTAAGCAAGGGAAATTAAATTGCAATAATTAACTAAACAATAGATGAATTGAAATTGACTAGATCTCAAACAGCAAATGGAAATTCAATTGCAGCAGTGGTTCAGCAGAAAAACCAAAAAGAGAAAAATCAGATCTCAGGACTTCAGAGACTAGATAGCAGAGTCTAGATCTCAATTGCCTTCCCAGATCCAAGTTCACAAAGTAATTAAAGAGAAATTGAATATTGAAGCAGCAAAGGAAATTGAATTCAACTCAATTATGCAGTAGGAAAATCAAAAAGATCTTAAAATGGAGATTGAGACAGAAGTTTCTCAATTCTTCACACTCAAGACTCAACAAAACCCCGTAAAGAAAACAAAATGATCAGAGGAAGATGAAGTGAATTCCCTCCTCCAATTCTCAAGACAAGTTTGCAGAAAAACAGAAAAATGGAACGTGCTCTCCAGTGACTAAGGATGAAAATTCAAAATGAAATAAAATCTCCAAAACAAATAAAACTCCCCAAAACCCCTTCTCTAATCCTAACTAACACCTATTTATACACTTTCTATTTTGGATCTAAGAATTTTGAGTGGGCTTTTTGATTTGGTGAAGAAATGAATTAAGTTGGATTTTTGAGTGAAATTCAGCCCATCTTGCTCCCAGGAGGCTGCCCTGCCCTTGTGGAGGGCAGAGCAGGAAATTGTGTGATGAAGTATGTGGCGTGTCAAGTGTGGGATAGGCATCAGAATGTTGCCCTGCCCTTGTGGAGGGTAGGGCAATGTTGTCATGGTGCGTCTTGCCTCCCTGCCCGTGCGTGCTTGCTGCTGGCCATGCCAAGTGCTCATGCCCGTGCCAATTTGTGCGCTGGCCGTGCCAAGGATGTGCGCCATGCACTAAGGAACGCTGCCCTGCCCTCCTTGTGGGCAGCGCTTTCCTTGCTCTTGGGTGAGGTCCCAGGTTCGAAACTTGCTGGATGGCTTTTTGTTGCATTTCTTCCTTAGGTTTCTTGGCACCAAAGTAGCGCCTAGTTCTTTGCTTCCTCAAGGTGCTATGCTCGATCCTTGGAGGTTGAAAACAAACCAATTTTTGCTTGTTTTCCTTGTATTTGAGTGCTACTTCTTTCCTTCTTGTTCTTGGGTTCGAAACCCATGGGTGGCACTTGGAGACAATTTCCTTTGATTTATTTTGGTGAGAGCCCGATATTGCTCTTGAGGGGGGCAGGGCAGAATTTTCCTTGTAGTGCTTTACTGATGAAGTATACGGGTTGTTGCCCACTGCCGTCTTCTCAAACTAGTGCTGAGGCTACTGCCCGACTTCTTACCGCGAGGTACAATATGTGAGGTTCTCCTTCCCGTGGCCGAGTTAGGATAGGTGGTTGTCCCAGGAATCTTTTGAAATCTAGGAAGGCTTGCTCGCACTCCATTGTCCATTCAAACTTTTTTCCCTTCCTTAGAATGGCGTAGAAGGGAAGAGATCTTATTGCCGATCCGGCTAGAAATCTAGACAAGGCTGCCAACCTCCCGTTGAGTTGTTGTACCTCTTTGACACAAGTCGGACTCTTCATGTCGAGTATGGCCCGGCATTTATCCGGATTTGCCTCGATTCCTCTTTGTGTGAGCATAAAACCCAAGAATTTGCCAGCTTCTACTGCGAAGGTACATTTTACAGGATTGAGTCGCATGCCATGCCGTCTTATAGTGTCGAATACTTGGGTCAGGTTGAACAATAGCGTCTCTTTATTTTGTGTCTTTATTAACATGTCGTCCACATACACTTCCATGATTTTTCCGATGTGATAAGTAAAGACCTTATTTATTAATCTCTGATAAGTAGCTCCCGCGTTTTTAAGACCAAAAAGCATGACAATGTAGCAGTAGTTTCCTTTTGGGGTTAAGAAGGAAGTTTTTTCTTGGTTGGGTGGATACATTGGGATTTGATTGTCTCCCGAGTATGCATCCATAAACGAGAGGTATTTATATCCGGAGGAGGCATCTACCAAAGCATCGATACTTGGGAGTGGATAAGGATCTTTTAGGTAGGCTTTGTTGAGATCAGTGTAGTTGGTGCACATTCGCCACTTCCCGTTTGATTTTTTCACCAAGACGACGTTAGCTAGCCATAGTGGGTATTTGACTTCTCTTATAAATCCTGCCTCTAGTAGAGCTTGTACTTGTTCTTCCACGGCTTGGGATCGTTCTGGTCTGAGCTTTCTATGCCTCTGTTGTACTGGCCGAGATCCTGGGTAGACTGCTAGCTTGTGGCACATTAACTTGGGGTCTATGCCTGGCATGTCTGCAGCCTTCCATGCAAAGAGGTCGACGTTATCTCGCAAGAACTATATGAGTGATTCTTTTATGTCTCCTTTTAGGATTGTACTGATATTGGTTGTTTGGTCCGGGGTGTCCCCGATCTGGACTTTCTCTACTTCACCTTCGGGTTGTGGGCGGAGTTCTTCCCGCCTCTGCACTCCACCGAGTTTGATTGTGTGGAATTTTTTTCCTCTACCTCTGAGGTTTAGACTTTCATGGTAACAGTGGCGCGCCATCTTCTGGTCTGCTTTTATTGTAGCTATCCCTTCTGCAGTTGGGAATTTCATGCAAAGATGTGGAGTCGAGACTATTGTGCTGAGTTGGTTCAATGTTGTCAGACCTATTAAGGCGTTGTAGGATGAACTTACGTCGACCACGATGTAATCTATCTTGAGTTTTCTTGATTGGTTTCCTTTTCCGAAGGTTGTGTGTAGTGAGATGTATCCAAGCGGTTGAACCGGGGTGTCTCCCAGTCCAAACAGGCTGTTCAGATATTCTCTAAGTTCTTTTTCTTCTAGGCCGAGCATGTCGAAGGCATTTTTGAACAAGATTTTGGCGGAGCTCCCTTGGTCTATCAGTGTGTGGTGGAGATTTGCGTTTGCCAGTATAACAGTGATGACCATGGGATCGTTGTGTCCTGAGATGATACAGGATGCGTCTTCTTTGGTGAAAGTAATTGCGGGGATGCTGGGTGCTTCGTCCTTCCCCTCAACATGATATACTTCTTTAAGATATCTTTTGCGTGATGATTTGGAGATTTCTCCTCCCGCAAATCCGCCATGTATCATGTGGACGTGTCTTTCTGGTGTACGAGGTGATCGCTCGGTTCGTCCGACATCTTCTTCCCTTCTTCTTTTTCTTTGCTTATCGTCCCGGGTGGCCAGGTACCGATCTAATTTCCCTTCTCTTACAAGTTTTTCTATGACATTCTTTAAGTCAAAACATTCGTTGGTGGAATGCCCGCGGATTCGATGGTATTCACAATGTTCGGTCCGATTTTCTCCTCCTTTTTTGCCTTTGAGTGGTCGAGCTATAGGTATTTTTTCAGTGTGGCAAACCTCTTTGTAGACATCCACAAGGGACACCCGAAGAGGGGTATAATTGTGGTATTTTTTAATTTTTTCCCATGTCGATCTTCCTTCTTTTTGGACTCTTTGTCCTTATCCCGGGAGGGATAGGTGAATCCGGATTTTGAGGTCTCTCCTAGTCGAGAGTTTTCCTCCATGTTGATGTACTTCTCTGCTCGTTCTTGCACTTCATTCAAAGATGTGGGGTGTTTTTTCGATATAGATTGGCTAAAAGGTCCCTCTCGAAAGCCATTGATGAGGCCCATAATGGCAGCCTCTGTTGGTAGGCTTTGTATGTCCAGGCATGTTTTGTTGAATCTTTCCATGTAGTTGCGAAGACTTTCTCGTTCTCCTTGCTTGATTCCTAATAGACATCGGGCGTGCTTAGCCTTATCTTTTTGGATGGAGAATCTGGCCAAAAACTTCTTGGCTAAGTTATTAAAACTCGAGATGGACCTAGGAGGCAGATTGTCGAACCATATAATTGCTGTCTTTGTTAAAGTAGTTGGAAAGGCTTTGCAGCGAACTGCATCTGAGGCGTCGGTGAGGTACATTCTACTTCTGAAATTGCTGAGATGATGGTCGGGATCTGTAGTGCCATCGTACAAAGTCATATCCGGGAGTTTAAAGTCTTTTGGGATTTTGGTCTTCATGATCTCCTTGGTGAATAGATCTTGGTCCTTGCGGGAGCTATCCTCATGAGGGGATCGGTTAGCTTTGGTCTTGAGATCGGCTTGGAGTTTTAGGAGTTTGTCCTCTGATTCCCGGCATCGCCTTATTTCCCATTGTAGGTCTTTCTCAGCCTCTCATTGACGTAGGGCTTCTTCTTCAAGTTGTTTTAAATGGTCTTGAAGCGCCTCCATAGCTCCCGCATTTGGAGAATTCTTTTTGTTGTTAAGTTGAGGAGTATCCTTTGGTGTAGTGTCCGCATTTTTGTGCGGCGTTCTATCCTCTAGATCTGAATTGTGGTCGTTGTCATGGTCGTCCGCCATGGTGATGGGATGACTTCCAGGTTCCCCGGCAACGGCTCCAATATTCCAAGGGTTACCTGAAACTGTAGGTCGATCTCTGACGAGATCTTCTGTACTAGTCAGAGCTGTTGTGTCCGACTTGTTGGACTTTGGTGGTGGTGCTGATCCTTCGTCACCGGAGGGTGGTGGTACCTGCAAGGGACTCCGATGCTTAAGTTAGCAAAGGTCTTAAGCAGGTTTTTAGTAGAATTAGAGTATGAGTTATACCTAGGTGCTCTAGTGTATTTATAATGGTGTGGAGTGACCTTTCTGGAGATAAGATAGTTATCTTATCTTATCTTATCTTATCTTTGAGTGAGGTCATCTTATCTTCGAGGGAACCGCCCTTATCTCTATAGACTTTGGACTGCCTTAGTATTTGGGTCGTGTTCCTCTGTTGGGCCCTTTTTGGGCTCTTCCTAGTGATTGCACCGAGCTCTCTGAGAAGAGGTCGGATTGTCCTGACCTGAAGAGGTTGGTCGATTTATCAGTAGAACATATCGGGTCGGATAGCTCAACCCAGGGTATGAACAGGTTGGTTGTCCAACCACCTCTTTGCTTGGTCCTTTACTGCAAAGGGAAAGAGTACCAATTTGTAGACATCCTGGTCTACTCCCTCAGTGCATACGGTGTCTGCTATTTGTAAGAAATTTACAATGAATCCTGTGGGTTCTTCTTGTGGAAGCTGGTGCACAGAATTGTGATTTACACTTTTTACAACTCCGGTGCCACTAACCAACAAGTGCATTGGGTCGTCCAAGTAATACCTTACGTGAGTAAGGGTCGATCTCATGGAGATTGTCGGTTTGAAGTAAGCTATGGTTATCTTCTAACTCTTAGTCAGGATATCAATAATAATTCTTAGTTTTATTTGTAAAAAGTAAAAAGAACATGAAATAAATAATACTTGTTATGCAGTAATAGAGAACAGGTTGAGGTTTCGGAGATGCTCTACCCTCTGAGTTTCTACTTTCCTACTGCCTTCTTCTTCAAACACGCCTGGCTCCTTCTATGGCAAGCTTTATGTTGGTGGATCACCATTGTCAATGGCTACCATCGGTCCTCTTAGTGAAAACATATCTGCTACGGTTTCCCGCATGGCTAATCATCTGTCGGTTCTCACTTGTGTTGGAATAAGATCCATTGATCTTTTTGCACACTGTCACTGCGCCCAACAATCGCGAGTTTGAAGCTCGTCACAGTTATCCCTTCATAGACTCTACTCGGAATACCACAGACAAGGTTTAGACTTTCCGGATCTTAGGAATGCCGCCAATTGATTCTAGCCTCTACCACGAAGGTTCTGATCTCACGGAATTGAATGCTCTATTGTCAGGAGAGACAATCAAACTCGTAAATCAGGAGCCCAAGAGATACACACACAAGCTGTTGCAGGTAGAACAGAAGTGGTTGTCAGACACGCGTTCATAAGTTGAGAATGGTGATGAGTGTCATGGATCATCACATTCATCACATTGAAGTATGAGTGAATATCTTAGAACAGAAGCAAGCGCGATTTTATAGAAAATAGTAGTAATTGCATTAATTTATAGAGACATAGCAGAGCTCCTCACCCCTAACCATGGGTTTAGAGACTCATGCCGTCAAAGGTACACTAAGGAATGTAAAAATTTCATAAGTTGCAAAATGAATCTCTAAAAGTAGTTTTTATACTAGACTAGTGACCTAGGTTTACAAATAATGAGTAACTAGATGCAGAGAGTGCAGACATCCACTTCCAGGGCCCACTTGGTGAGTGTTTGGGCTGAGCATCCTATCTTTCACGTGCTTGTGCTATTCCAAGAGTTAAAGGCCAGTTTTGGTGCCAGTTTGGGTGTTTACCTCCAGCTTTGGTGCCAATTCTGGCGTTTTACGCCAGAAAAGGGTCTCTGACCGGCATTTGGATGCCAGTTTGAGCTATCAAAGCTCAAGCAAAGTATGGACTATTATACATTGCCGAAAAGCCCAAGATGTCTACTTTCCAACAAAATTTAGAGCGCACCAATTGGGCTTCCGTAGCTCCAGAAACTCCACTTCGAGTGCAGGAGGGTTAGAATCCAACAGCATCTGCAGTCCGTTCTCAGCCTCTGAATCAGATTTTTGCTCAGGTCCCTCAATTTCAGCTAGAAAATACCTGAAATTACAGAAAAACACAAAAACTCATAGTAAAGTCCAGAAATGTGATTTTTGCATAAAAACTAATAAAAATATTATAAAAAGTAACTAAAACATACTAAAAACTATGTAAAAATAATGCCAAAAAGCATATATATTATCCGCTCGTCACAACACCAAACTTAGATTGTTGCTTGCCCCCAAGCAACTAAAAACAAAATACGATAAAAAAAGAGAATATACAATAAATTCCAAAACATCACGAAGCTTAGTTCTACTTAGATGAGCGGGGCTGGTAGCTTTTTGCTTCTGAACAGTTTTGGCATCTCACTTTATCTTTTGAAGTGCAGAATGATTAGCATCTATAGGAACTCAGAATTCAGATAGTGTTATTGATTCTCCTAGTTCAGTATGATGATTCTTGAACACAGCTACTTATGAGTCTTGGCCGTGACCCTAAGCATCTTGTTTTCCAGTATTACCACCGGATACATAAATGCCACAGACACATGACTAGGTGAACCTTTTCAGATTATGACTCAGCTTTGCTAGAGTCCCCAGTTAGAAGTGTCCAGAGTTCTTAAGCATACTCTTTTGCTTTGGATCACGACTTTAACCACTCAGTCTCAAGCTTTTCACTTGGACCTTCATGACACAAGCACATGGTTAGGGACAGCTTGATTTAGCCGCTTAGGCCATGATTTTATTCCATTGGGCCTTCCTATCCATTAATGCTCAAAGCCTTGGATCATTTTTACCCTTGCCTTTTGGTTTAAAGGGCTATTGGCTTTTTCTGCTTGCTTTTTTTCTTTTTCTTTCTTTATTTCTTTATTTATTTATTTTTTATCCGCAAGCTTTTTCCTTTTCACTGCTTTGTCTTACTTCAAGAATCAATTTTATGATTTTTCATATTATCAATGACATTTCTCTTTGTTCATCATTCATTCAAGAGCCAATAATTTTGACATTCATAAAGTTCACTATAAAAAATATGCACTGTTCAAGCATTCATTCAGAAAAAAAAAGTATTGCCACCACATCAAAATAATTAAACTAATTTTACGATAGAATTTGAAATTCATGTACTTCTTGTTCCTTTGCAATTAGAAACATTTTTCATTTAAGAAAGGTGAAGGATTTATGGGACATTCATAGCTTCAAGGCATAGACACTAGACACTAATGATCATGTAATAAAGACACAAACATAGACAAACATACAGCATAGGAAACCGAAAAACAGAAAGATAAGAGCAAGGAAATTAAAGAACGGGTCCAGCTCAGTATGGTGGCTAGTCCTTCCTCTTGTAGATCCTATGGAGTGCTTGAGCTCTTCAATATCTCTTCCTTGCCTTTGTTGCTCCTCCTTCATAGCTTTTTGGTCCTCTCTAATTTCATGGAGGATAATGGAGTGCTTTTGGTGCTCCATCCTTAGTGCTTTTGGTGCTCCTATCCTTAGTTGCTCCCAATAGTTGTGTGGAGGGAAGTGCATCCCTTGAGGCATCTCAGGGATTTTTTTTGTTGAGGGACTTCCTCATGCTCTTGTTGAGGTCCATGAGTGGGCTCTATTTTTTGCTCCATCCTCTTTCTAGTGATGGGCTTTTAAGATGAATCTCTCTATCTCCCATGACTCGGAGTTGGAAGCAATTGCCTTCCCTTTTCACTTTCTGGAGGTTTCTCTGGCCTTAGGTGCCATTAAGGTTATTGAAAACAAAAAGCAAAGCTTTTTCCAACCCCAAACTTAAAAATTTTTCTCGTCCTCGAGCAAAGAAATAAAGAAAGGAGTAGAAGAAGAAAAAGAGGAAATGGAGGTGTGTGGTGAATGGGTTATGGGGAAGAGGGGTGTGAAGATGAGAGAGAGTGAGGTGGGGTAGGTGGGGATCCTGTTGGGTCAACAGATCCTGAGGTGTCAAGGATTTCTCATCCCTGCACCTTTCTGGCGTTCAAACGCCCTCTGTGTAGCATTTCTGGCGTTTAAACGCCAGTCTGCTGCCCTTATCTGGCATTTAAACGCCAGTCTGCCTGCCAGTTCTGGTGTTTAATGCCCAGAATGGTGCCAGGCTGGGCGTTTAAACACCCAGTTTCCTTCGTTTATTGGAATTTAAATGCCAGTCTGTCTGCCAGTTCTGGTGTTTAACACCCAGAATTGTGCCAGGCTGCACGTTAAACACCCATTTTGGTATCTTTACTGGCCTTTAAACGCCATTAAGCTCGTCCTCTAGGGTGTGCTATTTTTTATGCTATTTTTATTTTGCTTTAATTTTTGCAGTTGTTTTTGTGACTCCACATGATCATCATCCTAAAGAAAACATAAACTAACATAGATAAATAAATAAAATTGGGTTGCCTCCCAATAAGCGCTTCTTTAATGTCAATAGCATGACAGGCGAGCTTTAATCTAGTCTCAGCTTTGAGCATTGTCGCTCAACATTGCCTTCAAGATAATGTTTGACTCTCTGCCCATTAACAATGAACTTTTTGTCAGAGTCAATATCTTGAAGCTCTACATATCCATATGGTGACACACTTGTAATCACATATGGTCCCTTCCACCGGGATTTCAATTTTCCAGGGAACAATATGAGCCTCTAGTTGAACAACAAAATCTTTTGTCTTGGCTCAAAGACTCTGGATGACAGCTTTTTGTCATGCCACCTTTTTGCTTTCTCCTTATAAATTTTTGCATTTTCGAAAGCATTGATTCTGAACTCCTCTAGCTCACTCAACAGGAGTAATCTTTTCTCTCCAGCTACCTTAGCATCAAGGTTTAGGAACCTGGTTGCCCAGTAGGCCTTGTGTTCCAGCTCCACTGGCAGATGACAGACTTTTCCATAAACAAGCTGGTATGGAGAGGTTCCCATAGGAGTCTTGAATAGGCCTTGTGTTCCAGCTCCACTGGCAGATGACAGACTTTTCCATACACAAGCTGGTATGGAGAGGTTCCTATAGGATTCTTGAATGCGGTTCTGTATGCCCACAGAGCGTCATCCAGACTTCTTGCCCAATCCTTTCTGCTGGTATTTACAGTCCGTTCCAGGATTCGCTTTAATTCTCTATTTGAAACTTCAGCCTACCCATTTGTCTGTGGATGATATGGGGTTGCCACTTTATGGTTAATTCCATATCAGACCACAGCAGAGTCAAGCTATTTATTGCAGAAATCGGTGCCTCCATCACTGATCAGTATTCTAGGAACACCAAATCTGCTGAAGATATGCTTCTAGAGGAACTTCAGAACTGTCTTAGTATCATTAGTGGGCGTTGCAATTGCTTCTACCCATTTAGATACATAGTTTACTACAACCAGAATATAAGTGTTTGAGTATGATGGTGGGAAAGGCCCCATGAATTCAATACCCTATACATCAAACAACTCAATTTCTAAGATCCCTTGCTGAGGCATGGCACAACCATGAGGCAGGTTACCAGCTCTCTGGCAACTGTCACATTTACGCACAAACTCTCGGGAATCTCCGTAGAGAGTAGACGAGTAGAAGCCAGACTGGAGAACCTTTGTGGCTGTTTGCTCACCTCCGAAATGTCCTCTATATTGTGATCCATGGCAATGCCATAGGATTTTTTGTGCCTCCTCTCTAGGCACACATCTACGGATTATTCCGTCTGCACATCTCTTAAAGAGATATGGTTTATCCCACAAGTAGTACTTTGCATCGGAAATCAATCTTTTCATTTGTAACTTATTGTACTCCTTGGGTATGAATCTCACAACATTATAGTTTGCAATGTCTACAAACCATGGTACTTCCTGAATGGCAAAGAGTTGCTCATCCGGAAAGGTTTTCAAGATCTCAGTAGGAGGGAGGGATGCTTCTGCTACTGGTTCTATTCGGGACAGGTGATCAGCTACTTGGTTCTCTGTCCCTTTTCTGTCTCTTATTTCTATATCAAAATCTTGCAAAAGCAACACCCACCTTATGAGTCTGGGTTTTGAATCCTATTTTGTGAGGAGATATTTAAGAGCAGTATGGTCAGTGTACACAATCACTCTTGATCCTACTGAATAAGATCTGAACTTGTCAATGGCATAAACCACTGCAAGTAACTCCTTTTCTGTGGTTGTGTAATTCTTTTTGGCGTCATTTAAAACACGGCTAGCATAGTAAATGACATGTAGAAGCTTGTCATGCCTCTGTCCCAATACTGCACCAATGGCATGGTCATGGCATCACACATTTGTTCAAATGGTAATGTCCAGTCTGGTGTAGAAATGACTGGTGCTGTGACCAGCTTAGCTTTCAGAGTCTCAAAGGCCTGCAAACACTCTGTGTCAAAGACAAATGGTGCGTCAGCAGCTAGCAGATTGCTCAGAGGCTTGGCAATTTTTGAAAAATCCTTTATAAACCTCCTATAGAATTCTGAATGCCCCAGAAAGCTTCTGATTGCCTTAACATTGACAGGTGGTGGTAATTTTTCAATTACCTCAATTTTAGCTTGATCCACTTCTATCCCTTTGTTCGAAATTTTGTGCCCAAGGACAATTCCTTCAGTCACCATAAAGTGACATTTTTCCCAATTTAAAACCAGGTTAGTCTCTTGGCATCTTTTTAGAATAAGTGCTAGATGGTCAAGACATGAGCTGAATGAGTCTCCAAATACTGAGAAGTCATCCATGAAGACTTCCAGGAATTTCTCTACCATATCAAAGAAGATAGAGAGCATGCATCTCTGAAAGGTGGCAGGTGCATTGCACAGACCAAATGGCATCCTTCTGTAGGTGAATACCGCAAATGGACATGTGAATGCTGTTTTCTCTTGATCCTGAGGATCTACTGCGATTTGATTGTAACCTGAATAACCATCCAAAAAGCAGTAGTATTCATGATCTGCTAGTCTCTCAAGCATCTAGTATATGAATGGTAAAGGAAAATGATCCTTTCTGGTGACTGTATTGAGCCTTCTGTAATCAATACACATACGCCACCCTGTAACTATTCTTGTAGGAACCAGTTCATTCTTTTCATTATGAATCACTGTCATGCCTCCCTTCTTTGGGACGACTTGGATAGGGGCTCACCTAGGGGCTATCAGAAATAGGATAAATAATCCCAGCCTCCAGTAACTTAGTGACTTCTTTCTGCACCACACCCTTCATGGCTGGATTCAGCTGCCTCTGTGGTTGAACCATTGGCTTAACATTATCTTCCAATAGGATCTTGTGCATGCATCTAGCTGGGCTAATGCCTTTAAGGTCACTTGTGGACCACCCAAGAGCTATCTTGTGTGTCATTAGCACTTGAATTAGTGCTTTCTCTTCCTGTGGATCTAAAGCAGAGCTTATGATCACTAGAAAAGTGTCATCTTCTCCCAAAAATGCATATTTTAGGGATGGTGGTAATGGTTTGAGCTCGGGTTTAGGAGGCTTCTCCTCCTCATGAGGAGTTATCAAAGGTTCTTCTGTTTTTTTTTATTCCTCCAAATCAGGCTGAATATCTTTAAAGATATCCTCTAGCTCTGATTCGAGGCTCTCAGTCATATTGATCTCCTCCACCAGGGAGTCAATAATACCAATGCTCATGCAGTCTCTTGAAGTGTTTGGATGCTGCATAGCTTTGACAGCATTCAACTTAAACTCATCGTCATTGACTCTCAGTGTCACTTCCTCTTTTTGGACGTCAATGAGAGTTCGTCCAGTTGCTAGGAAACGTCTTCCTAGAATGAGAGTTGCACTCTTGTGCTCCTCCATTTCCAGCGCTACAAAGTCAGTGGGAAAAGCGAATGGCCCAACCATGATAATCATGTCCTCAATCACGCCTGATGACATTTTAATAGAGCCATCAACAAGTTGGAGACATATCCGGGTTGGTTTGAGTTCTTCAGTCAAACCAAGCTTTCTGATAGTAGATGCAGGTATCAGGTTGATACTTGCCCCTTGATCACATAGAGCTGTATTGGTCCAAGCACCCTCTAATATGCATGGTATCATAAAGCTTCCGGGATCTTTAAGCTTCTATGGTAAGCTTTTTAGAATGACTGCACTGCATTCTTCAGTGAGGAAAACTTTTTGACTTTCTCTCCAATCCTTCTTATGACTTAAGATCTCTTTCATGAACTTAGCATAAGAGGGTATTTGCTCAAGTGCCTCTGCAAATGGAATCTTTATTTCAAGAGTCTTGAGATAGTCTGCAAAGCAAGCAAATTGTTTATCCTGTTCCCCTTGACGAAGTTTCTGAGGATAAGGCATCTTAGCTTTGTATTCTTCAACCTTAGTTGCTGCAGGTTTATGTCCTACAGAAGTGGTTGGAGACGCCTGCAGCAAGGGGTCATAAACAACTTCTGCTTAAGTGTCTGACCCCTTGCTGGCGTTTGAATGCCAGAACTGGCAGCTGAATGGGCGATTAACACCAGGTTGGTTCCCTTTTCTGGCGTTTGAATGCCAAAATTAGATGTAGAATGGGCGTTTAACGCTAGGTTGCTGCCCTTTGCTAGAGTTTGAATGCCAGAACTGGTGGCTGAATGGGCGTTTAACGCTAGGTTGCTACCCTTGTCTAGCGTTTGAACACCAGAACTGGCAGCTTAATGGGCGTTTAATGCCAGGTTACTGTCCTTTTCTGGCATTTGAATGTCAGAATCATTCCTCTCCGGGCTCTTACTGTCCTCAGAGGGATTTTGGGCAGTGAATTGGTCATCCTCTGTCAGGTGTTCCTTTCTTGGCTTTCTTCTGCTTTGAGTTGAGATATTCAATGTCTTTCCACTCCTCAGTTGAATAGCTTGGCACTCTTCTATTATTTGTTTAGATAACTGCTGTCTTGTCTGACCTAATTGTGCCTTCATGTTTTTTTTAGCATTTTTAGTATCTTGAAACATTTATTTGAATTCTGCTAACTATTTTGTTAGAAGGAATATTTGCTGGTTGAGTTCAGTGATGGACGGAAACTTGTCTCTCAAAAATTTCTCTTCGGCAAGTATACCGAATTTTCATCAAGTAAAAACTCACAATAGAATGAGATCGAATCCCACAGGGATTGATTGGTCAAGAAACTTTAATTGGAGGAATGTTCTAGTTGACCTAAGCAGAAATTGAGTTGAGAATTGCAGAAAATTAAATCGCGGGAAAGTAAATTGCAGAAAGTAAATTGCAGAATCTTAAATGGGGATTTGAGGAGATGAACATAAAAATAAATGGCAGAAAGTAAAGAGAATGGTAAGATCAGAAATGGGGGATTCATTGGGCTTAGGAGATGTTGCATTCTCCGGATCAAGTTCATTCTTATCTCTTCCTTAATCAATGCATTCATTGATCTCCTTGGCAATCTTAGGTGATTGAATCCTAATTCCTTGGCAATCCAATCTCTCTAAGCTTGAACAATTGCCCAATTCCTTGATTTAATTTCTCATGGGAAGAGATGAAGTATGGTCACTGATTATACCACATGTATTTCCAAATCAAAGTGTTGGGAGGATTATATGTCACTATATCTGTCCAAACCCCAATTTGGTCCAACATGAGAAACCATTTCTAGCATGATCTCCTCATCCCTTTTCCAAGGCTCAGAGGAGATCCAATTATGGAGAGTTTCTTTTCCAAGACAACTAATCAATTGAATTAAGATCGAAAGCTTTCTAGCAAATCAAGAGAAAAGAAAGAAGAAGAAGAATGAAAACTATAATTGATCCATCAAATTACAACAGAGCTCCCTAACCCAATGAAAAAGGGGTTTAGTTTTTCATAGCTCTGGGAATGGACGTTGATAGAGTGGAGTACATTCTAAAGTAAACTAGAAATTTCAGGAAAAGTAAATATACAACGTGTAGTTCTCCAAAATGGCAAGCTCCTTTCTAGTTCAAAACTACTCCTATATATATTACTCTTCTTGATCTTCTAGTCAGCTCTTCAAGTCTTGGATATGGGCCTTTGATCTTGAGTTGAAGCAGTTACAATCTTCAGTGGGCTTAGCTTTGCTTGCAGAAAAAGTGTGAGTCAGGCATGGGTAGACGTTAGTTAGGATGTTAGTGGTGTTAACGTTAAGTGAAAATGTTGGTTCGAGAACGATAGTGACGATCACCTTTTTCACTAACGTTCCAAACCAATTTGATCCACGTTAACTTCAACATTAGTGGCACTAACGTGACCACTAACGTTGCCTCTCAGTCCTTCGCAAACGTTATTGGCATTCACCTTTACCAATAACGTTGCTCTTTGCTTCTTTTCCCCACTTTAGTGATCCACATTAGTGTAACTAACATGGCCCTTAACGTGTGCATGCCCAAGCTTCGAGAGCGCTACTGACACTTACCTTTGTCACTAACGCTTCAAACGCCCCTCTTTTCCACGTTAGTGTCTCACGTTAATTGCATTAACGTGACCACTAACGTGGTGGTGATTGCCATCTCCAAACGTTAGTGACAAAGGGGAGTGTCACTAACGTTGGCATATCATTCCTTGCTCCACGTTGTCCTTCACGTTAATGGTCTTAACGTGGCCACTAACGTGGGCACTATTGGCTTAGCCCAACGTTAGTGACAAAGGTGAGTGTCACTAACGTTGGCGATTGCTTTGTCCTCCCACGTTAGAGTTCACGTTAATTGGATTAATGTGACTCTTAACGTGGCTAAGTATGCCCTTGTGGAACATTAGTGGTATTCACTTTTACCACTAACGTTGGAGCTCCCCTTTTCCTCCACATTAGCTACCACGTTAATGCAATTAACATGGCAACTAACGTGGGCTATGATGGCTTCGAAGGCGTTATTGGCAATCACTTTTTCCATTAACGCTGCAAGCTTATTCCCATTCCACATTAGTGGTCACGTTAATTAGATTAACGTGGCTGCTAATGTGGCTCTTCCTTGCTTTCTTTGTCCTGAAATCAAGCAAATAAAGTGCATCAAAGTTCTGTTCCAAGTCATGAGATCATGCATTATCCATTTTATCATTCAATTCCTGCATAATTCTCATGAAATCATGTAAAGTTCACAATGTTTGCTTTAATCAAGATGTAAGTGTATTTTTATCCAAAACTTGCTTATTTACTAAGAAAATGCATGAAACTACCCTAAAATAGTAAAGAAAATGTCAGGGAAACTGGCCAAGATGCCCTGGCATCACAACACCAAACATTAAGCTTACTTGTCCCAAAGCAAGTACTGAAACATAGGAAAGATGAATGAAAGAACAAGATAAACAAATCATTATTATAGAAGTCAAGTTCTTGGTCTGTGGGGTTTCATGCATAGCAACTTAGGTTCATTCCTTCACTGGTTTTCAGGTCCTTATCATGCCCTTGAACACTCACTTGATTGCACCCTATGAGACTTCTTATTTATTGATCCTCCCTTCTTTTCTAGGGTTTATTGCATTCTTGGGCTAAGTGCTCTGTGAGAGCGCGACTCTTTAAGATAAGCTTTCAGCCAACACTCCCGAACCAGTTGGTTCAAGGTGCTGGTGTTAAGACACTTCTAAGGACTTACTCCCTCAAGTCTCTTTTCCCCATACATGCACACCACAGGCATATGGTTTGTTACTTTCTTTCTTGATACCTTGGTGTGCAGCACCTCTTTGGGTTACTAAGTGCTTTGTAGCAAAGGTTGCTCTTGATAGTGGACTTTCAGCTGATAATCCCAGGTTAGTTAACCCAAGTTACCAAGTGATAAGGCACCCCTGATAGCTTATTCATCCAAGCATATCCCTTGCACAGGAGCACCACAGACACATGCCTCAAGATTCAAACCCTTGGTGCCTAGCCTTATTTCTTATTAATTTTTTTCTCCTTCAAACTCTCATTGTTCTTTTTCTTCTTATTAGGATCTTGTTGTTTGGCTAGTCTCATAGTATGTGTTTCAATCATGTGATTCAGAGCATATAGTTGCCTATATACCTTGTTGGTGAACCAACTTAGCTAATCAATTACCATACCACAAACATTGAGAACTTACTTCACAAGATAAACCCCACTGTTATTTTTCATAACATTTTCTTTTATTTGACTTAGAGGACAAGCATACATGTAAGCAAGATGAAAATGAAAGCCGGGAACTTAGACCAGCAACATAGACTTAAGTAATGGAAGCTTAAAGACAGAATTGAAAATTCCTAAGTTACTATGGAATCATGTTCTATTTCATACATGATTTTCCTTATTTAAAACTTGAAAAAGATAGAATGAAGAGGGAACTCCACCACCTTTTTCTCATTGGAATGCTTATGTCCCTTTGTTTCCTTTGTCTTGGGATCCTTCTTGATTGCTCGAATCCCCATTTCCTTTGCGCTTCCCGATAAGCTTTTTCTAGAAGCCAACATCTTCCATCTTCTTCTTCAATGCTTCCTTCTGTTGTTTCACCTTCCCCTCCTCTTGTTTTGTTAGGTCTTTGCGAACTGTATCATATCTTGGGATGGCAGAGTGCAAATTATGCATATGCCCAGCCACATAAGTCAACTTGGCCTGAGTGTTTATGCTAAACTCTTCCCGGTGTAGTTGCCGTCCTTCATTAAGCACGTTGAACTCATTGAATGCTTTCATCTGAGCTAACTGACGTTGGTTGAGTTCTTGAAGGTGTTTATCTTGACGCTCTTGCCTTTCAATTACTTGATTGATGGCTTGGGTGAGCTGGGAGTAATGCTCCCGTTGCTGCTCCATTTGCTGCTTCTGCCACTCCCTTTGTTGATTCATCCAATTAGAGAGTAGTTCTTCTTGATGATCCATCCTTTGGGATTGAATGTGCAGTTGTTATTCTTGTCCCTCTATATAGCTCCTTGCTAGATCCTCAATGGCTCCTTGAATGTGGACCAGATTTATGTTAGTTGGATCATAATACTCTTCTTACTGGTATTCTTCTTGATGAGGTTCTTCTTGGTGAGGTTCTTCTTGTGATGTTCTTTTCCTTATCTGAGGCCTTCTTTGTTGTTGAGCGGGTGCCACATAGGTTATATGCTGGAGGCTAACTAACCTCCCAGGGTTTACCCATTTTGGATTGTTATCTTCGAAGACTACCTTGGCTTTCATACATAGTCTAAGAATGGTACTGGGGTACCAAAGTCGAGTACTCGGATCATTCTTCTCAGCTGCATCTTGGATTCCCTCAGCTATAATTTCATGCACATTCATGTCTCCACCCTTTATTAAGCAATGTACCATAGTAGCTCGAGCAATATTGACCTCAGAATTGTTTGAGGCTGGGAGGATAGATCTCCTCACGAGCTCAAACCATCCATTGGCTTCCGGGATGAGGTCTCCTCTCCTAATAAACCGCGGTTGATGATTGGATTTTGGATGGTTTAGAATTTCACAAATGAAATCTCATTGTAAACTATAGTTTCTAAACCAAGCAATAATCCTTTCATACAAAAGATTGTTTGTCACAAGTAACAAACCCATAAATTTATAAACCGAAGTATTGTGATGACATGTCATCATGTCATGTTTTTCTATGCTTTTTCATACAAGAAATTGATGATTTGTGCTTAAATATTGAATGCTTTTGTACTTAATTGGTATATTTCTTTGATCTTTTAATTTTATAAATCATTAAGGAAATAAGAAGAAAAAGAAGCAAAGAAGCACAAAATAAGATAAAAAGGAGAAAAAAAGAGCTTTGGGACACACTTTGAAGTTGGAGCACACTTTGGAGCCTTAGGCCACGCTTTTAAAAGCGTGGCCCATGACCAAATCAAGGAAACAAGGGGGAGTGCTGCGCTCTTGCCAAGAGCGGAGCATTATCAGGACGCAAAAATGAGCGTGGAAGCAAAATTTTCGCTAAGTTAAGCTTGGGCATTCACAGCATGACCATGCCTTCTTCAAAGGACCATAACTTGAGCTACAGATGTCTGATTGATATCCTTTCAGTTGTGTTGGAAAGCTGACATTTAGAGCTTTCCAACGATATATGGCAATATATATTTGGCATGAAATAGAGGCACGAGTGAAAGGCATCTTAAAGGACCAAAAACAAGCAAAAATGAATCAAAGTGGCCTCACCAAGGCTCGAAGAGGGAGACACAAGGAAACCAAGGAAGTAGCGCTCACTTGGAGAGCACAGCGCTCTCTTGGAGAGCATTGTCATGCTCTCTCCCAAAAGAAATGCAAGGAAAATGGCCAGCAAGTGTATTCCCAATGGTTCAAACTTGGAAGCCCACAAAAGACAAGGAGGATGCTGCGCTCTTGCCAAGAGCTGAGCGCTATTTTCCCCCTTGTCCCACCAAGCTTGTCATGCACCCAAAGGGCCAAGGAAACAAGCACCAATGCTGCACTCTCCCCATGAGCCGAGCATTGCCCTGGGAGTGTCACCCATGGGCCAAAAGTCAACCAAAAATCCATTTAAATTCAATTCCTCACCAATTGAACCAAGGCCATCTAGATCCTCAAATCCAAAGCAAGCTAAGCCCATTATCATCATTCAAAGGCACAATGATCAATTAGCTTAGGAATTTATTTTAATTGTAATTTGTTTAGAATTCGATTTTCATTTTTCACCCTATAAAAAGGCATCTGTTTCATTTTCATAAGGAGGCTGGCTCCACTAGGGAGCATTATGAGTAGGATAGAGATCTCTCTCTTTAGTTTTCTTTTCCGTTTTAAATTTTGGATCAAGAATTGAAGGAATTCTATTTTACTTGATCTGAAATCTCTTGTTCTTCTTCTGCATAATTTCAGAAAATTCAGAATTGAATATGAGTTTTCATTTATTGCTTTCATCTTCTTTTTCTTCTGCAAATTGTTCTCTGATTTGATCAAGGAAGGGCTTGAGATCTAGACTTGTTCTCTAGTCTCATTGATTCCCTGATGATCTTCATTTGTCTCTTTAAACTTCAAATTGAGTGGAATTACATTCTATGTTGCTTCTTCAAGCATTTCTGTTTACTGCTGCATTTGATTTCATATTCTGGTTCTCAGATTGATTGTTTTCTGTTCTCATTGTTCCCAATTTACTTTCCTGCACTTTGGTTCCTCTGCACTTTAAATTTGAGCCACTGTGATCTGAATTTACTTTTCATGCAATTTTAATTTCCCTGCTATGGTTCTAAGCTTTGATCTACTGCTTCCTTTTAAATTCTCTGCACCCAATTCCCTTTACATTTGATGCAATTTATATTTTTTGTTATTTAAGTTTCTGCAATTTACATTGCTTGCTCTTTAAGATTCTGTCCATTTTACTGTCTGCACTTTAATTTTTCTTGTCATTTACTTTCTATTAATCAACTTCACACAATTCACTTAATGTTAGCTTGACTAAACTAATCACCCACTAAAGTTGCTTGATCCATCAATCCCTGTGGGATCAACCTCACTCTTGTGAGTTATTACTACTTGATGCGACCTGGTACACTTGCCGGTGAGTTTTGTGTTGGAAATTCGTTTTCCACAAAAACACCATCAAGTTTTTGGCACCGTTGCCGGGGATTGATTAGATCAACAATGATTAAGTGGGTGAGAAGTCTAGATCAAGCATTTTTTTTCTTTTTGTTCTCTGTTCTAGGTTGAAACCAAAGTGTTCGTGTTTTTGCCTCACTAAGCAAAACTCATTTCTAATATGAGTAATTTCAATTTTCATTGGTGTTGTGTTTTACAAAATTCAAATGGAGTTCACCTCATCTTTTAATCAAACAAACTTCATGGGATATTACCCACTATCACAATATGATTCAAGTCATTATTCTAATGATGGTTGGGAATATCACCAAGAAGATACAAATTCTGAGCACTCCAATCCATGGAGATTTGCTTCAGAACCCCAAGATGAGCAAGAAAATCATGAGGGATACCAACCACCACCACAAAATGATTCATATCATTATCCTCATGGTGGATCGGAGTATCAACAAGGAATGAGGGAGTATGAACAATCAAGTGAAATGAACTATTTCCCAGAGCCACAAAGTGACTCATACTGTGATGGCACGTACACAAATGATGGCTAGGAAGGGAAATACAATGATTCACATTCTAATTATTTAAGGACATTATCACTTGATTGTGCTGCCAAAGCATACTTGGAAGAATGTTCCTCCACGCCACAAAATAATCCACACTCTGATGAATTCAATAATCAATCAAATTATGGGTGGGATGATCAAAACCAAGCAGCATTCAACAGTTCATACTCCACTTATCAAGAGATATCATCACTTGAGCAAACCTTCAATTCATTCATGGAAAGCTGTCCGACCTCACCTTCCAGTTCTACATTTAACAATTCTTCATCACCTAAATATGTCTCAACACAAACTTCCACGAGCCAAAGATTCTCAGAGCTTGAGTCCAGGTTCAACAGACTTGTGGAGGAACAACATCAATCCCGAAGAGAACTAGAAATCCTTTCTCATGAGACAGAGGAGCAATTGGAGAACACAGAGAAACGCTTAGAACGACTAAGCAAGGAAATGAAGACCAATTGGTGGATACAAAGGAGAACGTGGAAGAGCAAGATGAAGAGGCCACTGTATCAAGTGATATTGCAAAGAAGGAAGAGATGGTGGAAATATTTGAACCTAAAACTGCACTTGAGATGACAAGAGAACCTGAACACTCACAACCTCCTCAAACTCCCATGGACCAAAGATGCTCAACACTGATTGAAAGATATGAAGAGGAAATGAAGAAATCTTGGGAAAAATAGCAAACCTCCTCCATGAAAAAGCTATTAAGTCAAATGTTGAGTACAAGGGAAGGAGTGGAGGAGCAAGAAAGTAAGGAAGACACTCAAGGAAGACCAAACTCAAGTGAAGCAGAGAATTACATGAAGGAAGAGCTCACTGAGCCATTAATTCAAAAAGCTCTTGATGAAGAAATCACTCCAACAATCACACAACCACCAAGTCATGAATCCAAAGAAGTGAAGGCAACTAACAAGAGCACCAATCATGTCCCTGGTCCAGCAAGCAAGCTCAATCAAGCTATTTACAAAAGGAAGCATGCTGAGGAAAGGCCAAGACAAGGGGCAGTAGCTGAAACTTCTCCTCCCTTGAGGTCATTCCTCTTAACAAATTGGAAGAAGAGGAAGAAAGTGAAGAATAGGTAAATAGTAGGTAACATTTCTTCTCTTTGCCTTGTTTAAATTTCAATAAATTGGCATATGATCACATTCTAAGTTTGGTGTTGCCCTGCAACAAATTATTTTCAATTCCTTTGGATGATTGTATCAATTCTACATGAAAGTGTCACACTAAGATTCTAAGTTTGGTGTGCCACTTATTTTTCTATGTAACTCATCCAGCAACATCACTTGTCTGCATAATCATATTGCCTTTGCATTGTTATTCTTCTTTTGTTTTGACATTTTGTTTGCATTCTCTTTGTTTTAGTTACTTCTTTACTTTTTTTATGTTTTCTTTTATTAACTGTTTTTGTTAATACATCACCAAGAGATCATTATTCATGACAAATCTTGGCTTGGTGATTGTGTTCAACATATAACAGTTTCTTTTGTTTAGTTTTAGTTCAAATAAATTGACATATGATTGCATTCTAAGTTTGGTGTTGCTATGCAACAAAATTTGGTTCCAATCCTTACAAGATACTTGCATCAATTCCAAGTGAAAGTGTCACACTAGGTTTGGTGTGCCACTTATCTTTTATGCAATGTATCATGCACACCCTCTATGTTTGCAATCACAATGTCTCTGTCTCTTGTGCCTTGATTGTTATCCTTAATTTTGCTTGCTCAAAACACATGTACTGCTAACATTTTATTGTGTAAGACATTCATGATCCATCTTAGCCCCATAGCCATTGTTCTAATTATTGATTGAGAAGGAGCAAGCATTCTGAGTTGGTATGGGAAGGAGGAAAATGGAAGGAAAAGGATAACAGTAGAGAAGATGAATTACAAGGTTGTAAAGTTTCTTTTCCTCTCATTTGTTTCTAGCACTTTAAATTGCATGATTGTCTTTTTATCTTCTCTGTTTACATGTGCGTATGAATAAGCATAGCCTAAATTTAGATTGTAACATGATGCTGTGACATTATGACTACCAACTTGAATTCTGTGAGTTCAAAAGCAGTAAATCATCATGATCAAAAACAAACAAGGAATTAAAAAAGAACTTAGCATGTGCATACAAGTATTGGAAAGCTACTATGATTAATTGTTGCTCAATTGCATTAGATTTTATTTAATTGAAGTTTTCATCTAGGACATTTTGTGAAATCTTTTGAAATCATGAAAACCTTGAAAAAGTAAATGCAAAAAAAAGGGCAAGAAAAGAAAAAGGGAAATAATGGGAAAGCTGAAGGCTCTGAGTACCAATGGCAATTTATTTGTTAAGTACTTGTGGTGTTTATGTATCAAGCCAAATTCTTGAAAACAAAACACTTAGAAGTCAAGGCTAGGCTCAAGTGCAAAAGTACTCCCTCAAAGCTCAAGGTTCTGAGCATCAATGATTAGAGAGTCAAAAGAAAGAAAAAAAATGAGCTTAATGAAGTCCTCTAATTCAAATGCTTGTGGTGCTTATGTATCAAGTGGTAATACTTGAAAACAAAGCATTTAGAATCGTAGCTTTGTTATTAACTCATGGGGCAAAGCACCCAAAAGGAGAAGCTAATAAGAAAATCAAAAGCTTGTTCCAAGGAAGAAATATAAGGAAAATATTTCATAAAATGAGCTAGATAGAAGCATCAATCATTTACATTTCTTTTGTGATTGTAGCATGCATAGAAAACTAGCCTACCATGAATATTAACTTGCTATTCTTCTCACCTTGGATTGTCAATCTTTATTGCATGATTCTTTTCTTGCTTGGGGACAAGCAAGGTTTAAGTTTGGTGTTGTGATGACATGTCATCATGTCATGTTTTTCTATGCTTTTTCATACAAGAAATTGATGATTTGTGCTTAAATATTGAATGCTTTTGTACTTAATTGGTATATTTCTTTGATCTTTTAATTTTATAAATCATGTAGGAAATAAGAAGAAAAAGAAGCAAAGAAGCACAAAATAAGTTAAAAAGGAGAAAAAAAGAGCTTTGGGGCACATTTTGAATTTGGAGCACGCTTTGGAGCCTTAGGCCACGCTTTTAAAAGCATAGCCCATGACCAAATCAAGGAAACAAGGGGGAGTGCTGCGCTCTTGCCAAGAGCAGAGCATTATCGTGATGCAAAAATGAGCGTGGAAGCAAAATTTTCGCTAAGTTAAGCTTGGGCGCTCACAGCATGACCATGCCTTCTTTAAAGGACCATAACTTGAGCTATAGATGTCCGATTGATATGCTTTTAGTTGTGTTGGAAAGCTGACATTCAGAGCTTTCCAACGATATACGGCAATCTATATTTGGCATGAAATTGAGGCACGAGTGAAAGGAATCTTTAAGGACCAAAAACAAGCAAAAATGAATCAAAGTGGCTTCACCCAGGCTCGAAGAGGGAGACACAAGGAAACCAAGGAAGTAGCGCTCTCTTGGAGACCATTGTTGTGCTCTCTCCCAAAAGAAATGCAAGGAAAATGGCCAGAAAGTGCATTCCCAATGGTTCGAACTTGGAAGCCCACAAAAGACAAAGAGGATGCTGTGCTCTTGCCAAGAGCTGAGCGCTATTTTCCCCCCTTGTCCGACCAAGCTTGTCGTGCACCCAAAGGGCCAAGGAAACAAGCACCAATGCTGCGCTCTCCCCATGAGCCGAGCGTTGCCCTGGAGTGTCACCCATGGGCCAAAATTCAACCAAAAATCCATTTAAATTCAATTCCTCACCAATTGAACCAAGGCCATCTAGATCCTGAAACCCAAAGCAAGCTAAGCCCATTATCATCATTCAAAGGCACAAGGATCAATTAGCTTAGGAATTTATTTTAATTGTAATTTGTTTAGAATTTGATTTTTATTTTTCAGCCTATAAAAAGGCATCTGTTTCATTTTCATAAGGAGGCTGGCTCCACTAGGGAGCATTAGGAGTAGGATAGAGATCTCTCTCTTTAGTTTTCTTTTCCGTTTTAAATTTTGGATCAAGAATTGGAGGAATTCTGTTTCACTTGATCTAAAATTTCTTATTCTTCTTCTACATAATTTCAAAAAATTGAGAATTGAATTTGAGTTTTCATTTATTACTTTCATCTTCTTTTTCTTCTGCAAATTGTTCTCTGATTTGATCAAGGAAGGGCTTGAGATCTCAACTTGTTCTCTAGTCTCATTGATTCCCTGATGATCTTCATTTGTCTCTTTAAACTTCAAAATTGAGTGGAATTACATTTTGTGTTGCTTTTTCAAGCATTTCTATTTACTGCTGCATTTGATTTCATATTCTGGTTCTCGGATTGATTGTTTTCTGTTCTCATTGTTCCCAATTTACTTTCCTGCACTTTTGTTCCTCTGCACTTTACATTTGAGCCACTGTGATCTGAATTTACTTTTCATGCAATTTTAATTTCCCTGATATGGTTCTAAGCTTTGATCTTCTGCTTCCATTTAAATTCTCTGCACCCAATTCCCTTTACATTTGATGCAATTTATATTTCTTGTTATTTAAGTTTCTGCAATTTACATTGCTTGCTCTTTAAGATTCTGTCCATTTTACTGTCTGCACTTTAATTTTTCTTGTCATTTACTTTCTATTAATCAACTTCACACAATTCACTCAATGTTAGCTTGACTAAACTAATCACCCACTAAAGTTGCTTAATCCATCAATCCCTATGGGATCGACCTCACTCTTGTGAGTTATTACTACTTGATGCGACCCGATACACTTGCCGGTGAGTTTTGTGTTGGAAATTCGTTTTCCACAAAAACACCATCATATTGAAACTCGGGTCGTCCTCCCTAGGAATTACAATAAAGTGTCTTGTTGTTGGTTATGAGTTATTTTCGGGGTTTTTTTTATAAGAGGCATGAAAGATAAATGGCAAAGAAGTAAACTAATAGCTAAAAAGGTCTTGGCAAGATTTGGTGGTCAAGGATCTCTATCCCTATCACTAACCACAATATGAGAATTGGCAAGGATTAATCTCATTAAATCATCCTCTAATTAGTAGTAAAGTAAAGTTAAATGAGATATATCAATACAAGTCTATAGGTCCTAACTCTCCACTAATTCAATTAGTGAGAACTAGAGTCAATGGCTCCCAATCATTAATTACTTGGACATTAGTAACTCAAGAGTTCCTAAGTTACCTTTCCAAGACAAGAGCATAAAATTCTATTCTAAAATCCAACCAAGCATTTCATCAAACACTTGGAAGGCGTAAAAGGAAAGCATAGTAAATTGACAACAAGAATAAAATCTAACCACAATTATTGCAAGGAATTTATAACAACAATCAAAAGAAACACAATTATTTCGAATTACCTTGAATTGAATTGAAATAAAATAGAAGGAACAAGAGTAGATCTAAAACAAAACATAGAAGCAACATAAAGAAAATTACAACAAAAGAATAGAAGAAGAATGAATGTAACAACAAGGAATTGAAAAGTAGAAGTAGATGAGAGCAAAGATTAAAACCTAGATCTAAGAACTAAACCTAATCTAATCCTAATTCTAGAGAGAAGTGAGAGCTTCTCTCTCTAAAACTAACTCTAAACTAATCATAATGAGTGTGAATGATCAAAAGTCCCTTTGCTCTTCAATCCTTGGCTTTAAATAGCATCTTTGGTGCCAAAGTTGGTTGGGATTGGGCCCCACAACTCCTGAGAATTTGTTGGGCGTGAATTAACTTAAAAATAAAGTATCTGCATTGACACGTACGTGCACAGCACGTGTACGCGTTCATGGGCCATTTCGCAAGGTGCGCGCGCGCGTCCATGGGCGAGTTCAACTCTTTGGCTTTTCATGATTTCTCCACTTTGCATGCTTTCCTCTTCACTCCTTTGATCCATTCCTAGCCTTTTCAATCTGAAATCACTAACAAATACATCAAGGCATCTAGTGGAATCAAAGGTGAACTAAAATTAACTAATTTAAGGTCTAGAAAGCATGTTTTCACACTTAAGCACAAATTGGGAGACAATCATGAAACCATGCTATTTCATTGAATAAATGTGGGTAAAAGGTCATAAAATTCCTAAAAATAAATACAAGATAAACCCTAAAAACGGGGTTTATCAGTGGTCTCTTATCTGAATACCTTTCCTAATCAGATCCTATAACACACATATCATTCACAATTTTTTCAAGTTCATCATTGTCGAGGCCATTACTTATTCTTGCTTGATAACTAAGCTCATCAAAATGTGGCAATCTCAGATGAAGAGTCCTCATTATAGCATTGGGACTAAAGTCCACCTCTGTTCCTCTCACGTAGCTTTTGAAGGTGGGAGCCCTGGTAGTGTCTTCTCTGGCTACATTGGCATAGAACTCCTTGATGAGATTTTCATTTATCTTTGTTTCTGGGTTCGTGAGTTCTTGCCAACCCCTCTGTCCAATATTATCTCTAATTTGTGGGCGCTCATCATCGTTGAACTGGAATGTCAATTCTGGCAGTATTTTCTTGTGTTTTATCCGTTCAAATTGGAGCTCATAGAAGGAGGTATTGAATCTCCCTTTATCAAAAGGAGTGCTCTCCACCGGTTCCTTTCCTTTTCGCCTCTTGGAGCTTGATGATGCCATGATTAGGAGTAGGTATGTGAAGGTGTTGAGATGTATGGATTGATGATGTAGATTGGCCGGTTAAGATAGGGTGTAGCTTAGAAGATTGTGTTAACGTGTTTAGGGCAGAAGTGTTGGGTTTGTGCTTCGAAAGAAAGAAGAAAGATGAAATGGAAGGATATTTGAATATGGAAAGGTATACAGTGGGGGTCATTTATATAGGTGGATGACGGGTGATTGAAGGGTGTGGATTGATGGTACGGCTTAATAGTGGACGGTTAGGGTTTGGCATTAGATGGGCACAAGGATCACCATTTTTATAAATTAATTGGTTCGATCTCCAAGGCTATCCTGCTCCCAATGTTGCATGGCAACACTTCCCAAGGTACTCCCCTTGAAGACAAGTGTGTAGTTCCTTTGGTGGAGTGGCCGAACCCCCTTCCTTTGGTTGTCCCATCAGTTCCCTCCAATATTCCCTTCAATTTCCTTGCAAGTCAAAAGAAAAGAGAGATTAGTTTGAATTGTGGTGGAAAAATAGGGATGGGAGGCTAACTACTTTTTTTTTTTGCTTTTGACTAACTAAGTGCCATTCATGAATGCAAACCAACCGACCAACTATGTGCTCATGCATGCAACGTTGGTGACACCAAACTTAGTTTGTGATCATGTGGTGTAAAAAGATTTGATTAAGGCCCTAAGACTGACATGATATGAATTGTGTATGTGCCATCTTAGTGTGCCCTGATAAACCCCATTTGTAGGGCTTATCTTGTATTGATTTTAAGGGATTTTAACACCTTTTACCCGCGTTTATTCAATGAATTAGCATGATTTTGTGATTGTCTCCTTATTTGTGCTTAGCTGTGAAAACATGCTTTTTAAGCCTTTAACTTGATGATTTTAATCTCCCTTTGATTCTACTAGATGCCTTGATGTGTTTGTTAGTGATTTCATATTGAAAAGGCTAGGGAAGAATCAAAGGAGTGAGAGGAAAGCATACAAAGTGAAGAAGATCATGAAAAGCAAAGAATTGAATTCGCCCATGGACGCGCGCGCGCACCAGGCGCTTATGCGCACCTTGCAAAATGGCCCATGGACGCGTACGCGTGTTGTGCGCGTACGCGTCAATGCTGATACTTGATTTTTAAGTGAATTCACACCCAACAAATTCTCAAGAGTTGTGGGGCCCAATCCCAACCAACTTTGGCGCCTAAACTGCTATTTAAAGCCAAGGATTGAAGGGCAAAGGGGGATACTAGACTTTGGACCAATTTTACACATTAGGATTAGTTAGAAGTAGTTTATAGAGAGAGAAGCTCTCACTTCTCTCTAGAATTAGGATTAGGCTTATGTTTAGTTCTTAGATCTAGGTTTTCATTCACTCTTTCTTCTACTTCTACTTCTCAATTCTTTGTTGTTACATTCATTCTTCTTCTATTCTTTTGTTGTAATCTCCTTTATGTTGTTCCTATACTTTGTTGTAGATCTACTATTGTTCCTTCCATTTTCTTTCCATTCAATTCAAGGTAATTCATAATAATTGTGTTTCTTTTGATTGTTGTTGTTAATTCCTTTCAATAATTGTTGTTAGATTCTATACTTGTTGTCAATTTGCTTTGCTTTTCTTTTGTACCTTCCAAGTGTTTGATGAAATGCTTGGTTGGATTTTAGTGTAGGTTTTGTTCCTCTTGGCCTAGGTAGAGTAATTAGTGACTCTTGAGTTATCTAATTCCTTTGTTGATTGATAATTAGAAATTGCTAATTGATTTGAATGCCTCTAAAGCTAGTCTTTCCTTTAGGAGTTAATTAGGACTTGAGGAATCAAATTGATTCATCCACTTGACTTTCCTCCATGGTTAGAGGTTAACTAAGTGGGAGCAATGGATAATTTGTTGTCACAATTGAGGAGGATAACTAGGATAGGACTTCTAATGCTCATATCTTGCCAAGAGCTTTGTTAGTTGTTAGTTTATTTTCTTTTCCATTTATATTTCTTGTCTAAAATCTTAAAAAACCCCAAATATGACTCACAACCAATAACAAGACACTTCATTACAATACCTTTGAGAGACGACCCGAGGTTTAAATACTTCGGTTTATAGATTTTAGGGGTTTGTACTTGTGACAAACAAATTTTTGTATGAAAGGATTATTGCTTGGTTTAGAAACTATACTTTATAACGAGATTTCATTAGTGAAATTCTAAACCGTCAAAAATCCAATCATCATGCCCTGAACACCAAACTTGTTGTTCACTACATGATACATATAAAGATTCTTCTAAGTGCTTGTCAAAGTTGATTTAGAATTCATGAACTTGCTTTATTAACTACTATTAAATATTTAAAGGAAAGGATATAAAACATAGGTTGCCTCCCATGAAGTGCTTCTTTAATGTCATTAGCTTAACGATTGTCCTTTGTTAGGGTGGTTGGTAATGCTTCAAATCTTCCCCTCTTGTAGTGAATCTGTCTCCATTGGCTTTATTAAGAAGCTCCACATGTTCCAAGGAAAGAATTTTGCTGAGAGTGTACACTTGAGGCAGCTGAGATGGGATGGTGGGGAGATGGGGTGGGATAGGTGGAAAATAAGCAGAGATCACTTCATCTCCTGGAGAAAAATCCTCTGTAGGGATCTTCTTGTTCTTCCAACCCATTGGGGCCTTTTTCTTTGTTTCCCTTGATGTTTCCTTGCTTCATGTGGTTTCTTTTTCCAGGAAGATTTTGTTGCTGGTCTCATATGACTCTGGTGGGTCTAGCTCCTCTTGGGTTACACTTGGCTGTTGTTCCTTCTCACCACATTGCTTGTCACCCAGAGGGATTCTCAGGTGTATTGTTTGTGCTTTCGTGCTTGTCTCTTTCATCAGTTCCTTATTGTGCTCTTCCCTTGATTCTTTGTTTTCATGATCTGCTTTTTGTGAGGGTTTGAAGACATTGAAAGTGAGTTTTTCATCATGTATCCTCAATATTAGCTCTCCTCGGTCCACATCTATAAGCGCCTTGGCTGTGGCTAAGAATGGTCTTCCCAGGATAATGGGATGGATGTGATTCTCTTCCATCTCCAAGATAACAAAGTCTGTGAAAAGGAAGTAGTTCCCAACCTTTACTAACACGTTTTCAACCACTCTTATTGCCAGTTTTTAAGTTTTGTCAGCCAATTTGATGATTACGTCCGTGGGTGTTAGCTCATTGATTTGAAGCTTTTTCATGAGGGATAGAGGCATTAAGTTGATGCTTGCTCCCAGGTCACAGAGTCCCTTATCAATCATTGTTTATCCTATAGCACAGGGGATGTGAAAACTCCCTAGGTCCTTCCTTTTTGTAAGTGGCTCTATTTGAAT
The DNA here is from genome assembly GCF_003086295.3 of Arachis hypogaea. Taxonomy (NCBI): domain Eukaryota; kingdom Viridiplantae; phylum Streptophyta; class Magnoliopsida; order Fabales; family Fabaceae; genus Arachis; species Arachis hypogaea. The sequence continues at coordinate 81,650,881 of NC_092044.1, read as the reverse complement.
GAGAGCACTACACTCCTTATTCATCACTATTGTTTGTCCACCCTTCAGTGAACTTTTTTTGGTCAGTAGCTCCTTTATGTACTTGATGTATGAGGGCATCCGCTGCAGAGCCTTAATGAACGGTATGTTTACATGAAGAGATGCAAACATGTCGAGGAACCTTGAATACACTCTCCTTGCTACACCACCCTTGAGCCTTTGGGGAAAAGGTGCATATGGGTTCAGAGTCTCCTCTTTTTTTAGCTCCTTCCTGTGTGTGGGATTGGGTGCTTGATTTCTCTCTTCATGATTTTCCTTTAGATTGTCTTGAAAGTGTTCTGTTTGTGTGTTTACTTCATCTACACTCCTCTCATCACTTATAGTGATCATCTTGCATTCTTCCCATCTTACTTTCTTTATTTTTCCTTTTGGGTTCTTCTTTGTGTCACTTGGGAAACTATCAGTAGGCTTGGAAAACTGTTGAGATAGATATCCCACTTGGGACTCCAGCCTCTTGATGGTGTCTCCCTGGTTTTTGATATTGGCTCACACTTCATCCTTGAACACTCTATTGTCTTGGACTTCCTTACATATACCATCAAGTAGAGTCTCAATTCTAGAGAGTCTATCTTTAGTTGGTGATGGTGGGTTGAGGTTAGGAGGTTGAGAGTGGTCATGTTGGTTTTGACATGGATGTTGAGAAGGGTGGTTAGGTGGGTGTTGGTATGGTCATTGTGTTGAGTGTTGGTAGGTTGCATTGTTGTTGGGATTGTGGTTGTGGTGTCTCTGGTCTTGGCCTTAGTCTTGTTGATTTCCCCACCCAAAATTAGGGTGGTTTCTCCAACCAGAATTATAAGTTTTGGAGTATGGATCATGGGTCTGCCTGGGTGAGTTCCCAACATACTTGGCTTGTTCCCAGTCACCTTCTTCTCCTGTATTCACTCCTTCTTGAGCTGGTGATGAAGTGGTGATTACTGCAACTTGGTTCTCTTCCATCTTCTTGGTAAGATCGGCAAACTGCTTGGTGATCATCTTATTTTGAGCCAGCAGTGCATTCATATGGTTAAGCTCCATCACTCCTCGAGTGTTGCTCCTTTCAGAAGCATAGAAGTAGTCATTCTCAGCCACAGTCTCAATGACATCTATGGCTTCTTCAATGGTTTTCTTCTTGTTTAGAGACCCCCCTGATGAATGGTCTACGACCTTCTTTGATTCGTAAGAAAGACCTTCGTAGAAAATGTGTAGTTGAACCCATTCGTTGAACATGTGTGGTGGGCACCTTCTTGTTAAGTCCTTAAACCTCTCCCATGCCTCATAGAGAGTTTCACCATCTTGTTGTCTGAAGGTTTCTACCTCAGCTCTCAGCCTGTTGATTCTTTGAGGAGGGTAGAATCTCGCCAAGAATTTATTCACCACATCTTCCCAATTTGTTAAACTCTCTTTCGAGAAGATTCCAGCCATTTAGATGCTTGATAAACCACTATTTTATGGTTTATATTGTGTTTAATTGTGTGGTTTTGTCATGATCCTTACCCACTTATTCATTAATTTAGCATGCATTTAGATTTCCTTCCTAAATTTAGTACATGTTTGAAAATTGCTCCCTAGAGACCTTAATTATTTAATTTTAATTCTCCATTATTCCATTCGATGCCGTGATCTTTGTGTCAAGCGTCTCAGGCTTTATAGGGCATGAATGAGTTGGAGATTGGAAAGGAAACTAGCAAAAATGGAAGGAACACAAGAGTTTGAGGAGATAACCAGCGAGAAGTGACGCGGTCGCATGGCTCACGCGACCGCGCGAAGGAGCGCAAATCGCAGTGACGTGGCCGCATGGCTTACGCGGCCGCGTGGATTGGAAAGCGCAAGCAAAGTGGTAGCGTGGACGACGCGAACGCGTGGCGAGGAAAAAGCGCAAGCGACGCGTCCGCATGGATGACGCGATCGCGTGACATGTGCGATCTGCATAATTAGCAAAATTCACTGGGGGCGATTTTTGGACCTTATTTCGGCCCAGTTTTCGGCCCGGAACAGCAGACTAGAGTCAGAGAATATGCAGAAACAAAGACATTCATTCAGTAGTTTGGAGATCTAGTTTTCTCTCTTAGGTTTTTCTCTCTAGTTTTTAATTTTTAATCTTTAATTGATCTTAGCACTGGAACATTGAGAAGAGTTATTTCCTCATCAACACTTCATCACTCTAGTTTGTCTTCTTAACTTGGTTCTATTCTTCCATGTTCCTTATTTTTGTTCAATTTTGTCATTCAGATACTTTTATGATTATTTAATGCAAGGATTATTTCTTTTTCATTCAATTTCAATTTCAATAACTATGTTTTTTTTATTCCCTTTCATGTTTTATGGATTTATTATTTACAATGCGTGAGTAGTTTCATTACTTGATGGGGAATTGATTAAAAATGAACTCTTGAGTTGGAAGGATTGAAAGAAAATTTGTAATTGGGTTAACTGTTGAATTACCATCCTGTCACTGACGCCAATCCCTTTGAACTAAGTAGGTTGTAACTTGTGAACAGATCCAGTAATTCAACTTGTTTGACTTTCCCTTACCTAGTAAAGGATAACCAAACAGAGCAACCATTAATTATAATTTAATCTTAAAAATCACTCCATCAATGATAGAGATCCCAACCAATCAATTCCCAATCAAGGCTTTTATTCATATTATTTAATTTCCCTCAATTTAAATCCCAATTTACTCAACTCAACTTCTTGAACATCTGATTAATAAGATAGCACACTTCTCTGCAACTCGTTGGGAGACGACCTGGGACTTAAAACTCCCAGTAATTTTAATTTAAACTCTCTGTGACATATTTCTAAATTGATAGGCAGATTTTTGGTGAATTAAGAACTATACTTGCAACATAATCATTTTAATAATTTTTAATTCAGTAGCTTCTGCTTCCCATGGCGCCGTTGCTGGGGAGTTGCAATAGAGTGCTAATTTTATTAATTAGAATTTATTTATTTGCATTTTTATTTAATTTTGCTATATGAGCTGCATGTTTCTTCCGTCAAATGACACGTTCACTTCCTGATCCGTGCTTGCTAATATTCGATCCTGAAATTGAAAGAACAATTTCACGAATAAGGCGAGAACAGCGCAGGTTAATCCGCTCTGAGGGCGGATTTTAAAGTGAGTCTGAGGAAGAAACCAGCCCCATTCTACTGATTCGGTTGTTTTGCGTGCAGAAAACATGGCAGCTAGGAGAGTTACCATCCAGGAGGAAGGAGCCCCTGATTTTACAATGCAACCATTTCAGGAGCATCATCCAGCGGTAGCTACAGATTTTGAAATAAAGACCGCACTGCTAAATTTGATGCCCAAATTTCATGGCCTACCTGCTCAAGAGCCTATCAAGCACTTGAGAGATTTCCAGGTAGCCTGTTCTACTGTCAGGCGTGATGGCACTGATGAAACTGCAATTCTGCTAAAAGCTTTTCCGTTTTCTCTTGAAGGAAAAGCAAGAGAGTGGTACTACACTCAACCTCTAGCAAATGTATCCAACTGGGATACACTCAGAAAGGAGTTTCTGGAGAAATTCTTTCCATCTAAAGTTACTGATAAACTGAGGAAGGATATCTCTACCATTGTTCAGGATGACAATGAGACTCTTTTTGAATACTGGGAGCGCTTCAATAACCTTCTGGAAGCATGCCCCCACCACATGATTGACAAGATCGTGCTACTCAGCTATATCACACAGGGTATGAGGCCCCAAGATAAGACCACATTGGAAAGTGCCAGCAATGGGTCTATGAAGAAGTACAAGACCACTGATGAAGCTTGGCAATTGATCAGTGATTTAGCTGAATCTACTAGGAACCACAGACAGAAGAAAGGCCGTTCAAAAGCCATTGCAGAAGTATCCTCTAGCAGAGAGACTGTTGCTCTAACTCAAAGCATCTGTGAAATGACCAACTTGCTAAAGCAAATGCAGTTGAATCAACAAGCTCAGCAAGCTCAACCTCCTCAACCGCAGCAAAACCAACAGCTAGTCCCACAAAGAATTTGCGGAATCTGTACTGATTACAGCCATTACACTGATGAATGCCCGCAGCTCCAACAAGAAGACAACATGGTGGCATCCACTCACAACTTCTATGACCGCCCCAACCAAGGGTACAATCGAAGTGGAAATAATAACCATGGATGGTAGGACAATTCAAACCAGAATTGGAGGGACAACAATAACAAAAGAGGCAGAGATAATCAGGGAAATCAGAGGTGGAATAATAACAATAACAGGCAATAAAATCAACCTTACAGAGCACCTCACCTGAGGCAAAACCAAGGACCACCGAACAATCAGCAGCAGACCTCTCAATTTACTCATTCTTCTGTATCTTCTAATGAAGATTTATTACAAGCTTTTGAGAAGAGACAACTGGCCATGGAAAGTACCATCGTGAATAGTATTAACGCTAGTCTGAATGGTCTCACCTCTACACTGCAAGATTTTATGACACAGCTTGGCTCAGCACCAAATTCCAGTAACCAACCTTCAAGCACCACTGGAATTCCCTCTCAAACATTACCCAATCCAAAGGGAGGCATTAATGCCATCACCCTGAGGTCTGGAACCACACTGCAGGAGAGAAATCAGGAGGAACCAAGCTCACCAGAATACGCCTCAGCTGAAGAGGTGGTGGAAATTGAAGATGTTGAAGAGGAAGAGGATATTCAGGACATAGCTGAAGAAGAGATAGCTCAACCACAAGAGAAAGTACCAAAAAGTGCAGGCACCACATGAACCACCATTCCCATTCCATTTCCACAGCTTGCAAGGAAGCCCAGGAAGTAGCTGGAACCTGATCCTAAAATGGTAGAGATCTTCAAAAAGGTCGACGTAATTGTTCCCCTTTTTGATGTTATTCAGCAAGTACCTAAATATGCAAAGTTTCTAAAAGACTTATGTATCCATAAAGACAAAATTAATGATTTAGAAACTATTCCTTTAGGTAGTTCTATATCTGTTTTAATGGGAGGATTACCTGAAAAATGCAGTGATCCAGGTCCTTGCATAGTTAGTTGTACTATTGGTGGTGTAGTAATTTATGATTGCATGTGTGATTTAGGAGCATGTGTTAGTATAATGCCTTTGTCCATATATGATGTTTTGAGGCTCCCTCCCTTAAAAAGGTTGGCAGCTCGTTTTGTGTTAGCAGATAAAAGCATTATCACAGTGGCTAGAGTTGCTGAAGATGTTTTGGTGAACATTAAAGGGCTTACATTTCCCACTGATTTTTATATCTTGGAGATGCCCCATAATGATTCAGATAAGCCATCATCGATCTTACTTGGAAGACCATTCCTGAAGACATCAAAATTCAAGTTGGATGCTTTTTCAGGAACATACTCCTTTGAAATAGATGGCCGCATAGTGATCTTCAATCTGAATGGAGTCATTGACAATCCCCCAGAAGATCGTTCTATCTTCCAGTGTGACGTCATAGACAAAAGTATGGCTGAAGTTCAAAAAGAAGAGTTTGAAGAGAGGCACACTGGACAAGGTCCAAGTGTGGGGACCCTCTTAACTGACAGTGAGGACACTTCGCCATTTTCACAAGCTCCAGATAATCCAGAGCCTGCCCATGATCAAAAGTTAGAATTGAAACCTCTCCCTCCACACCTCAAATATGCCTATCTTGAGGATGAGCAGAAGCTTCCGGTTATTATTGCAAGAGAACTGACTTCTCAACAAGAAGAACAGCTACTTGATGTACTGAGGAAGCATAAGAAGGCAATCGGGTGGAGCTTGGCAGACATAGTGGGAATCAATCCTCAAGTATGCAAGCACAGAATATTTTTAGAAGAGGGAGCAAGACCTGTCCGTCAACCCCAAAGAAGATTGAATCCCACCATCTTGGAAGTTGTCAAAAAGGAAGTGACCAGACTATTGGAGGCCGGTATCATATATCCCATTTCAGACAGTGAATGGGTAAGCCCAGTACAAGTGGTACCCAAGAAGTCTGGAGTCACTACAGTGAAGAATGAGCATGGAGAGCTCATAGCAACTATAGTTCAGAATGCTTGGAGAGTCTGCATTGATTACAGGCGTCTCAACCAAGCTACCCGTAAGGATCACTACCCACTTCCATTCATTGATCAAATGCTGGATCGCCTGTCAGGTAAATCACATTATTGCTTTCTAAATGGTTACACAGGTTATTTCCAGATTCATATAGCTTCTGAGGATCAGGAAAATACTACTTTTACATGTCCTTTTGGGACTTATGCTTATAAGAGAATGCCCTTTGGCTTGTGCAATGCACCAGCTACTTTCCAAAGGTGCATGATGAGTCTTTTCTCTGATCTTACTAAGGACTGTATGGAAATTTTTATGGACGATTTTAGCATTTATGGTGATTCTTTTACCCTTTTCTTAGATGGATTATCGAGAGTATTAGATAGATGTATTAATACAAACCTTGTATTGAATTTCGAAAAATGCCACTTTATGGTAAAACAAGGGATTGTATTAGGACATGTGGTATCTAATACTGGCATTTCGGTAGACCCAGCAAAGGTGAATGTTATTTCTAGTCTACCTTACCCCTCTTCTGTGAGGGAAGTCCGTTCGTTCCTTGGCCATGCAGGTTTCTACCGGAGATTTATTAAAGACTTTAGTAAGGTGGCACTTCCTTTATCCAGATTACTGCAGAAGGACATTGAGTTCGAGTTTAGTGATGATTGCAAACAAGCATTTGATACGCTGAAGACTGCTCTAACTCAAGCCCCAATTGTGAGAGGACCCGACTGGAGCCAGCCGTTTGAAATCATGTGCAATGCTTCCAACCATGCAGTAGGAGCAGCGCTGGCTCAGCGTGAAGGTAAGGATCCTTTTATTATTTCCTATGCGTATAAGACTTTAGACACTGCCCAGTCCAATTATACTACTACTGAAAAAGAACTTCTTGCTATTGTTTTTGCTTTGGATAAATTCCGAGCCTATTTACTTGGTACCAAAGTAGTAGTGTATTCGGACCATGCAGCTCTAAAGTATCTATTAGCTAAAAAGGAGTCCAAACCAAGACTTATCCGTTGGATACTGCTGTTACAAGAATTTAATTTAGAAATAAAGGATAGGAGTGGTAATAAGAATTTAGTAGCAGACCACTTGAGTCGCCTTGAACATATAAAGGATGATTCTACTCCTATAGATGATAATTTCCCTTTTGATAACCTGCAAGCAGTATCTGAGGTAGTCCCTTGGTATGCACCTGTTGCTAATTATTTAGTTAGCCACACATTCCCTCCACATTTCTCTAAACATCAAAGAGACAAGCTGAAAAGCGAGTCTAAATATTATATATGGGATGACCCATATTTAGGGAGATGTGGTGCTGACCAGATAATTAGGCGTTGTGTGCCTCAATCAGAATTCCAGTCCATTTTAGAGGCCTGTCACTCATCTGAGAGTGGAGGACATTTTGGCCCTCAAAGAACAGCTAGAAAGATCTTAGACTGTGGATTCTGGTGGCCTACTCTTTTTAGAGACGCTGCTGAGTTTTGTAAATCTTGTCCCCCATGCCAGAAATTTGGTAATATATCCAGAAGGGATGAGATGCCTCAACAATATATGCTTTTCTATGAAATTTTTGATGTATGGGGCATTGACTTCATGGGTCCATCTCCAAATTCTAGTGGATATTTTTATATACTGTTAGTTATAGATTATGTTTCCAAATGGGTGGAAGCAATCCTACCATCACTGATGATGCTAACACTGTTGTTTCCTTTGTGAGAAACCATATTATATGCCGTTTTGGATCACCACGAGCGATCGTGAGCGATCAAGGCACCCATTTTTGTAACAGGAGACTAACAGGATTGATGAAGAAGCATGGGATAATCCATAAAGTTGCAACAGCTTACCATTCTCAAACTAATGGGCAAGCCGAGGTGTCGAACAGAGAAATTAAGCATATCTTGCAAAAGATAGTAAAGCCTCACAGGAAAGACTGGAGCACCAGGCTACAAGATGCACTGTGGGCGTATAGAACCGCATACAAGACACCCGTTGGGATGAGTCCCTTTCGCTTGGTTTATGGAAAAGCTTGCCATCTCCCAGTTGAAATCGAACACAAAGCCTTCTGGGCAGTTAAAGAGTGCAACATGGGAATTGAGAATGCTGGAGCTGAAAGGAAGTTACAACTGCAGGAACTGGAGAACCTTCGCCTAGAAGCTTATGAGAATTCCAGAATTTGCAAGGAAAGAATGAAAGCTGTGCATGATCAAAACATCAAGAAGAAAGAGTTTCAACCTGGAGATTTTGTTCTCCTTTACAAATCTAGACTAAGGCTAATGGCCGATAAGTTAAGATCAAAATGGGAAGTTCCATACAGAGTAGAGAAGGCTGAACCGTACGGAGTTTATCACCTAAGCCATCCTTCAAGCTTTGAACTTATTAAGGTCAATGGACACCGCCTGAAATTGTACCATGGTGAGAAGGTGCAGAAAAACAAGGAGCTCGAGATCTTCCGCTTGGAAGATCCCCACATAGCAGCAGATTGAGCTAATGAAGCGTCCAACTTACGGATGTTAAAGCAAAGTGCTTGGTTGGAGACAACCCACCGCGGTATGATCGTTCTTTTCTTCACTTTTAGTTTTTTCTTCTTCAATGACTCTTCTCTTTATTAATACTTTCATGTTTTTACACTTACATGTCCTTATTTAAAAAAAAAAAATTTCGCCGCGCGACGCGGTCGCATCAGCGACGCATCCGCGTCGCAAGGAGAGTAAAGAAAAATAAAAATGAACAGAAAGTTATGCAGGAGCCGTGCTGGAGGCGTTCCAATGGCACAAATTACCTCACGCGACCGTGTCGCTTATGCGACCGCGTCGCATGGAAATCATGGCCTCCCACGTGGTCGCGTGCCCCATGCGGCCGCGTGCCCTGAGTTTTCGACGTAAAAGAGTGCACGGTCACATTCTGTACGAGAGTGATGCTGGATTTGTGCTGGAAGCACAATCCTTGTCACGTGATCGCGTCGGTGACGCAGCCGCGTCGTTCATTTTATAATACACACTTATGCGATCGCGTGACCCACGCGATCGCGTCACCCGATTTTGGCAATTAACATAAATTGAACAGAGAATTGTGCTGGAGCGAGGCTGCACTCGCGCCAGCAGCGCAACATAGGTCACGCGACTGCGTGACCGACGCGATTGCGTTGCCCTACCTGGAGCACACTCATGCGAGCGCGTGCCCTCCGCGGCCGCGTCGCATGCGCCGCACAGCTCAACCTAAGTTGCCAAATTATCTTATCTTCCTATCTCCCAAATCCTAATTTTTCTTTTCCCTCCTTCTTTCTTCTTTCTCCCTTCCCCTTTCTATCTCACCTTTCATTCTCTATCTCTCTCACCCCCATTAACAAGATTTTTCTTTTCTTCTTTCCCACTTTTCTACTATTCTTCTTATTTTCATATGCTATCTTCTTTTCTTTTCTTCATTATTCTTATTTTCTTTTCTTTTCTTTTCCTTTTTACTTGGTGTTATCTATTTATGTGAGTCATTATTTATCATTATATGCTTATGGTTTGTTATAAATTTGTTTGACAATCATATATATTACTTTTTAAGGGAATGCTTGCATGTTCAAATTCATACTTTCAAGAGCTTATTCTACATGCATGCTATGTGTTTGTGAAAAAGCCCATATGGCATTATGCACTTATTCACATTATTCTACTCTAATATGCAATGCTTGCTTTTCACAAATTTCCTTTCATATTTTATTAATTAAATTTAATTGTCAATACAAACGTGATGGCTAGTTTGTTACAAATGGTAATCTAATTTGGACATTGAATGTTTGATATATGCTACTCATGCCTTTGCCTACATGCCAATAAACCTCTCGCATTCCATTGTCCTACATGCACTTGCTATATTTCCATTGATGAGCTTTTCACATGTAATCCGGACCACGTGTTACTGCCATTTATCCTTATTGTGCATTGATTATCACTTACACTACCCTCTTCTTTGCTCTATCTCTTTGCATTTAATTTCCTTTCTCTTCCCTTCTTTCAGGATGGCTACCAAGAAAGGAAAGGAGAAAGCTAATTCCAAACCACCAGCAAGATGAGGAACTAAAAGAGCATTAGTGGCAGAGCCTTCTTCTACCACAGTCAAGCCCTCAACAAAAAGAGTTAAGAGGATAATAAAGGTTGACGAAAAGGAGAAAGCCTTTCCAGCAAAGGACGCTGTGCGATTTTCCAATCGTTACTGTGAGCAGATGTTCCCTATCCTAGCAGAAAGGAACTATAACAATGAATACCTTCTAATCCTCCCGTCCAATATTGCCACCTTTGTTGAGCCACAAATTGAACGAAGACAATGGGGTTTCTTACGGAGACAGCCGAGGCAGGTCAATCTCTCTTGAATAGTTGAGTTCTACTCCAACTTCTACATACCGACCCTGCAGTCTGTTTATGTCCGGCAATAGCAAGTGCCCATTACAAAAGAGGCCATCCAGCAAGCTCTGAGTCTTCCCCCTTTTCCAGCAGGAATGGACGCTTTTCAAGAAGCCACCCTTCAGCACCAGAGATACCAACTTGACTGGGACTCCGTTCTCGGAGTCATTGCATTACCTGGCAGCCGTTGGATCTACGGATACCACCGTACCCACCCTAAGGGAATCTTGGCTTCCGCACTTACCTTGGAGGCTCGCGTATGGGCACAGATCATGTCCCATTACGTCTTTCCGAGCACTCATGAGTCCTCCTTCACTGCAGACATGGCTGTTCTACTGTGGTGCATCCTTATAGACCAACCTCTGAATCTCTCAAGACACATTCGGAATGCTATAGAGCATGTGCAAATCGCAGGCAACCTACCTTTTCCTGCCCTGGTCTCAGATCTTGTTTCAACCGCCGGAGTCTCCTACAGAGCTGGGGACACCAAAGCCATGCTTCCACGGGATGATCAATATGTCCCTAACGGGAAATACCTCAGACTTTCAGCAGCCACAACAAGCCAGCATACTGAGCCAGTTGAAGATATTCCTTCTTCAACACCACAAGCATCTACAACTGAGAAATTGCTCCAGCAGATACTTGAAAAGTTGGATCGGCATGAACAGAAAGCTAAGATGAGAGAGCGCCGTAACAAGCGCCGATTCACATACCTCAAGGAGCTGATCATGGGAAAATTCAAGGACTCAGACACTCCGGACTCCATTTCTTTTACCAGCACTGGGAGCCATGATAGTCCCAACTATGGAGATACTGCTACCAGCCCACCCATGTTCCTGACAGATGGCACCGAGGATGGTGCAAAGCCTTAAGTGTGGGGAGGTCGGCCAGTACCTGACTTCCGGAGGTAATTTCTCTTCTCTGTACACCAATAATTAGGATATTTTAGTTAGACTTTCTTCCCTTTATAGAATAGAATAAATTGCAGAGGTTAGAATAGTTGCATGCATGTTCTACTTGATTGAAAAGACAATAAGTTTCTTTTAAAAATCTATCTTTGGAATAAAATTTCACTAATTTTTCAGAAAATTTTTATGATAAATCTGCTTGGGTTGTATTTGGAACATGACGTTTGAGCTAAAGAACACACAACCTGTGAAAGATTTGAGCCTTTATGTATGGTTACATTATTTAACCATAACTATTTTATTCTTGTGTGTTTACTTCTTTATGATTGTAATCTATGTTTTGTTTTATCTTATATGTCCAATATTTATTATATTTACATGCCTGCACATGATTGAGGCCATTATTTGTTTAAACTCACTTATCGAAATCAAGCCTACCCTTTTCAATTACCCTTGTTAACCACTTTGAGCCTTTAAAAACCCCATTTGTTCTATATTTTACCACATTACTAGCCTTAAGCTGAAAAACAATTGCATATCCCAAATTGAATCTTTGGTTAGCTTAAGATAGAATTGTGTGTGCTAGTTAAGTATGGGAAATTGTGGGAACAAAAGTTGTTAAGGGAATGTGTCATGAAAATTTAAAGGGAATTTGGATACCTACTCATGTGAAACTATAAGAATTGAAAAAAAAATCTATGTGCATTGATAAGCTTTATTTTTTTCAATTAAAAAAAATGATGATAAATAAATAAATAAGGGGACAAAGTTACCCCAATGTTAAATTCAGAATTCAAAAATCAATGCACATATGATAGAATCAAAATACAAAGTTGAAACATGAGTATGGGTTGAAAAATGGAATTATGGGTAGCTAGGCATGAATTTAAAGTATATAGAGTATATGTATATTAGGTGAGAGCTTAGGTTAATTAAAGATTCAATTTATAAAGCTCACTTAACCATATGTATACCCTTACCTGCACCTTGGCCCCATTACAACCCTGGAAAGACCTCATGATGTTTGCATTGGTATATTAACTGTTGTTGATTGGTTAGGAGAAAAACAAAAGTTAGAAAACATGACTAGAGAAGAATAGAGTGATTACCCTATACACTAAAGATCAGAGCGTACATACATTATCAGTGAGGGTTCGATGCTTGAATTTTCATGTTTCCTGCTTTCATAAGCTATCTTCTTGCACTTTTATCTGTTTTATTGTATAATGATAGAATTAGTGGAATTTGATTTGTAATTGTTTTGAAGGGCTTATTTACTTTTGATCAAGTGGACAATAATCATATAGTTGCATTTATTTATATATGTAGGATTGCATTGCATTTCATGAGTTTCTACATGTTCATACTTATTTCCTTGTCCCCTTCAATTTAGCATGAGGACATGCTAATGATTAAGTGTGGGAGGTTGATAAACCACTATTTTATGGTTTATATTGTGTTTAATTGTGTGGTTTTGTCATGATCCTTACCCACTTATTCATTAATTTAGCATGCATTTAGATTTCCTTCCTAAATTTAGTACATGTTTGAAAATTGCTCCCTAGAGACCTTAATTATTTAATTTTAATTCTCCATTATTCCATTCGAAGCTAGCAAAAATGGAAGGAACACAAGAGTTTGAGGAGATAACCAGCGAGAAGTGACGCGGTCGCATGGCTCACGCAACCGCGCAGAGGAGCGCAAATCGCAGTGACGCGGCCGCATGGCTTACGCGGCCGCGCGGATTGGAAAGCGCAAGCGACGCGGTAGCGTGGACGACGCGAACGCGTGGCGAGAAAAAAGCACAAGCGACGCGTCCGTATGGATGACGCGATCGCGTGACATGTGCGATCTGCATAATCTGTAGAATTCGCTGGGGGCGATTTTTGGACCTTATTTCGGCCCAGTTTTCGGCCCGGAACAGCAGACTAGAGTCAGAGAATATGCAGAAACAAAGACATTCATTCAGTAGTTTGGAGATCTAGTTTTCTCTCTTAGGTTTTTCTCTCTAGTTTTAATTTTTAATCTTTAATTGATCTTGGCATTGGAACATTGAGAAGAGTTATTTCCTCATCAAGACTTCATCACTCTAGTTTGTCTTCTTAACTTGGTTCTATTCTTCCATGTTCCTTGTTTTTGTTCAATTTTGTCATTCAGATACTTTTATGATTATTTAATGCAAGGATTATTTCTTTTTCATTCAATTTCAATTTCAATAACTATGTTTTTTATTCCCTTTCATGTTTTATGGATTTATTATTTACAATGCGTGAGTAGTTTCATTACTTGATGGGGAATTGATTAAAAAGGAACTCTTGAGTTGGAAGGATTGAAAGAAAATTTGTAATTGGGTTAACTGTTGAATTACCATCCTGTCACCGACGCCAATCCCTTTGAACTAAGTAGGTTGTAACTTGTGAACAGATCTAGTAATTCAACTTGTTTGACTTTCCCTTACCTAGTAAAGGATAACCAAACAGAGCAACCATTAATTATAATTTAATCTTAAAAATCACTCCATCAATGATAGAGATCCCAACCAATCAATTCCCAATCAAGGCTTTTATTCACATTATTTAATTTTCCTCAATTTAAATCCCAATTTACTCAACTCAACTTCTTGAACACCTGATTAATAAGATAGCACACTTCTCTGCAACTCGTTGGGAGACGACCTGGGACTTAAAACTCCCAGTAATTTTAATTTAAACTCTCTGTGACATATTTCTAAATTGATAGGCAGATTTTTGGTGAATTAAGAACTATACTTGCAACATAATCATTTTAATAATTTTTAATTCACCAGTTTCTGCTTCCCATCAATGCTTTGTCCCTGAGTGAAAAGGGGAACAAAAGCAATCTATATGCATCAAGATGAACATCATTAGACTTTACACTATCAAATATTCTTAGGAAGGTGGTTAGATGTTGATTGGGGTCTTCTTGGGTGCTTCCTCCAAATGAACAGTTGTTCTGAACAAGGGTGATGAGCTGGGGTTTTAATTCAAAGTTATTGGCATGTATGGTTGGCATTTGGATGCTACTTCCGTAATTTTCTGGGTTTGGATTGATGTATGAGCCTAGAACCCTTCTTTCTGGCCTAGCATGATTCACAGGGCCTTCTCTGGCATGGTTGTGAACTTCTCCTTCATGGTTATTTTCCAGGTTCTCCTCCATGTTTGTTTTAAAGTACTCCTCCTCTTCCTCAGCACCAACAACTCTTTTCCCTCTTGCTTCCCTCCTTTTTCTAGGGAAGGTCCTCTCAGGTTCAGAATCAAAGAAAGTTGAAGCTCCACTTCTTCTCCCTGTCATACAACAAATAATGCACACAACAAGAAAGAAAATGAAGACATTATTCTTGTTAGAGTGGCTGTTAGTGTGAGTGGTGCAATTTATCAAATAGTTAGTGAATTAGTGAATGAAATTGTAAATAACAACAAAGAAAAAGAAAACAGAGTGGGGAGAGGGGAGAAAGGAAGAAAATAACTGAAACTGAAGGTAAATGACTAGATAAAATAAACAAGCAAAAGAAAAATGCTCAATCTAGTGATCTTCCAACTTAATCATTGTTGATACAAAATCAATCCCCGGCAACGGCACCATAAACTTGATGCACGGAAACAAATTCCCCTTCGGCAAGTATACCGAATTGTCATCAAGTAAAAACTCACAATAGAGTGAGGTCAAATTCCACAGGGATTGATTGGTCAAGCAACTTTAATTGGAAGAATGTTCAAGTTGAGCTAAGCAGAAATTGAGTTGAGAATTGTAGAAAATTAAATGGCGGAAAAGTAAATTGCAGAAAGTAAATTGCGGAATCTTAAATGGGGATTTGGGGAGATGAACATAAAAATAAATGGCAGAAAGTAAAGAGAATGGGTAAGATCAGAAATGGGGGATTCATTGGGCTTAGGAGATGTTGCATTCTTCGGATCAAGTTCATTCTCATCTCTTCCTCAATCAATGCATTCATTGTTCTTCTTGGCAATCTTAGGTGATTGGATCCCAATTCCTTGGCAACCCAGTCTCTCTAAGCTTGAACAATTGCCCAATTTCTTGATTTAATTGCTCATGGGAAGAGATGAAGTATGGTCACTGATTATACCACATGTATTTCCAAATCAAAGTATTGGGAGGATTATATGTCACTATATCCGTCCAAATCCCAATTTAGTCCAACATGAGATAGCATTTCTAGCATGTTCTCCTCATCCCTTTTCCAAGGCTCAGAGGAGATCCAATTATGGAGAGTTTCTTTTCCAATACAACTAACCAATTGAATTAAGATCGAAAGCTTTCTAGCAAATCAAGAGAAAAGAAAAAAGAAGAAGAATGAAAACTATAATTGATCCATCAAATTACAACAGAGCTCCCTAACCCAATGAAAAGGGGTTTAGTTGTTCATAGCTCTGGGAATGGAAGATGATAGAGTAGAGTACATTCTAAAGTAAACTAGAAATTGCAGGAAAAGTAAATATACAGAGTGTAGTTCTCCAAAATGCCAAGCTCATTTCTAGTTCAAAACTACTCCTATATATACTACTCTTCTTGATTTTCTAGTCAGCTCTTCAAGTCTTGGATATGGGCCTTTGATCTTGAGTTGAAGCAGTTACAATCTTCAGTGGGCTCAGCTTTGCTTGCAGAAAAAGTGTGATTCATGCATGGGTGGACGTTAGTTAGGACGTTAGTGGTGTTAACGTTAAGTGAAAATGTGGGTTAGAGAACGTTAGTGACGATCACCTTTTTCACTAACGCTCCAAACCAATTTGATCCACGTTAACTTCAACGTTAGTGGCACTAACGTGACCACTAACATTGCCTCTTAGTCCTTCGCAAACGTTATTGGCATTCACCTTTACCAATAACGTTGCCTCTCAGTCATTCGCAAATGTTATTGGCATTCACCTTTACTAATAACGTTGTTCTTTGCTTCTTTTCCCCACGTTAGTGATCCACGTTAGTGTAACTAACATGGCCCTTAACATGGGGATGCCCAAGCTTTGAGAGCGTTAGTGACACTTACCTTTGTCACTAACATTTCAAACGCCCCTCTTTCCCACGTTAGTGTCTCACGTTAGTTGCATTAACGTGACTACTAACGTGGTGGTGATTGCCATCTCCAACGTTAGTGACAAAGGTGAGTGTCACTAATGTTGGCATATCATTCTTTGCTCCACGTTATCCTTCACGTTAGTGGTCTTAACGAGACCACTAACGTGGGCACTATTGGCTTAGCCCAACGTTAGTGACAAAGGTGAGTGTCACTAACGTTGGCGATTGCTTTCTCTTCCCACGTTAAAGTGCACGTTAATTGGATTAACGTGACTCTTAACATGGCTAAGTGTACCCTTTTGGAACGTTAGTGGTATTCCCTTTTACCACTAACGTTGGAGCTCCCCTTTTCCTCCATGTTAGCTACCACGTTAATGTAATTAACTTGGCAACTAACGTGGGCTATGATGGCTTCAAAGGCGTTATTGGCGATCACTTTTTCCATTAACGCTGCAAGCTTATTCCCATTCCACGTTAGTGGTCACGTTAATTAGATTAACGTGGCTTTTAACGTGGCTCTTCCTTGCTTCTTTTGTCCTGAAATCAAGCAATTAAAGTGCATCAAAGCTCTGTTCAAAATCATGAGATCATGCATTATCCATTATATCATTCAATTCCTGCATAATTCTCATGAAATAATGTAAAGTTCACAATGTTTGCTTGAATCAAGATGTAAGTGTATTTTTATCCAAAACTTGCTTATTTACTAAGAAAATGCATGAAACTACCCTAAAATAGTAAAGAAAAGGTCAGTGATATTGGCCAAGATGCCCTGGCATTATTCAGTAACCTGTTCGGGAGGATTAAGTTCAGTGGATACTGCTTTAGCTTCTTTTTTCATGTAAGATTCACTATTTAAATACAGATGTTGATTTCTAGCAACTGTATCAATGAGCTCTTGAGCCTCTTCAATTGTCTTTCTCATGTGTATAGATCCAACAACTGAGTGGTCTAGAGATGTCTGGGTTTTTTTTGTAAGCCCGTAGTAGAAGATGTCTAACTGCACCTATTCTGAAAACATTTCAAAGGGGCATTTCCTTAGCATCTCTCTGTACCTCTCCCAGGCATCATAAAGAGATTCACTATCCTCTTGTTTAAAGCCTTGGATGTCCAGCCTTAGCTGTGTCATCCTTTTTGGAGGGAAATACTGATTCAGGAATTTGTTTGACCACTGTTTCCATGTTCTTATTCTGCCCTTGGGTTGGTTATTCAACCACCTCTTAGCTTGATCTTTTACAACAAATGGAAATAGCAATAATCTGTAAACATCCTGATCCACTTCCTTATCATGTATTGTGTCAGTAATTTGTAAGAACTGTACCAGAAACTCTGTAGGTTCTTTCTGTGAAAGATCGGAATACTGGCAATTTTGCTGCACCATGATAATGAGTTAAGGATTTAACTCAAAATTACTGGCTTTGATGGAGGGTATACAGATACTACTTCCATATGAAGCAGTAATGGGGTTAGCATATGACCCCAGAGTCCTTCTGGACTATTCATTTCCACTTAGGTCCATTATGGAGAAAGGGAGATGATGTGAATTGTAAATAAAAAAATTTTTTTTGGACCGAAATAAATAATAATAATAAAAAAAATTGGAAACTAAAATAATTAATTATTTAAAAAGATTAAAAAAAAATTTTATGAGGATTTTCGAAAAAAATTGAAGAGGGTGAAGGTGATTAGGAAGTTTTGAAAAAGATATGATTTTAAAATTTTAAAGATTGAAGCTTTCTTAATAAGAAAACACCAAACTTAAAATTTTTCAATCAAATTAATAAAATAACACCACTAATTCGAAAATTATAAAAAAAAAAGAAAAAGATTTTGAAAAATTTTATAAAAGATTTTCGAATAGATAAAAAAATAAAATTGAAAAAGAATTTGTTTTGAAAAAGATTTAAAAAGATAGATTTTTAAAATTGAAATTTTGACTTGACTAACAAGAAACAACCAAATTTTAAAATTTTGACTAAATCAATCTAAGAAATTTGAAAATTGTGAGCAATTAAAGGAAAAGTTATTTTTTTTTGAATTTAATGAGGAAAGAGAAAAACATACAAAAGACACAAGACTTAAAATTTTTAGATCTAACACCCTTGTTTTTTTTTGAAAAATTTTTGGAGGGAAACACCATGGAACACCATAAAAAAGATCAAAACACCAAGAACAAAATTTTTAATATCAAAACACATACAAGACTCAAGAAGACCTTGAAGATTCACAAGAACACGAAGAACAAAATTCAAAGACTCAAAGAACTCAAGAACATAAAAAAAAGAACACCAAACTTAAAGGTTTGACACAAAACTTAATCAAAGAAAAATTGTTTTTGAAAAAGTTTTGAAAGGAAACTAGAAGATGCAATTCTAGTGACTCTAAACCAAAAAGATAAATTTTTCCTAATCTATGTAACAAGATAAATCAGCACTTGTCCAAACTCGAACAATCCCTGGCAATGGCGCCAAAAACTTGGTGCACGGAATTGTGATTTACACTTTTCACAACTCCGGTGCCACTAACCAGCAAGTGCACTGGGTCGTCCAAGTAATACCTTACGTGAGTAAGGGTCGATCCCACGGAGATTGTCAGTTTGAAGCAATCTATGGTTATCTTGTAACTCTTAGTCAGGATATCAATAATTATTCTTATTTTTATTTGTAAAAAGTAAAAGAACATGAAATAAATAATACTTGTTATGCAGCAATGGAGAACAGGTTGAGGTTTTGGAGATGCTCTACCCTCTGAGTTTCTGCTTTCCTACTGCCTTCTTCTTCAAACACGCCTGGCTCCTTCTATGGCAAGCTTTATGTTGGTGGATCACCGTTGTCAATGGCAACCATCCGTCCTCTCAGTGAAAACATATCCACTACGGTTTCCTGTATGGCTAATCATCTGTCGGTTCTCACTTGTGTTGGAATAAGATCCATTGATCTTTTTGCACACTGTCACTGCACCCAACAGTCGTGAGTTTGAAGCTCGTCACAGTCATCCCTTCCTATATCCTACTTGAAATACCACAGACAAGGTTTAGACTTTTTCGGATCTCAGGAATGCCGCAAATTGATTCTAGCCTCTACTACGAAGGTTCTGATCTCACGGAATTGAATGCTCTGTTGTTAGGAGAGACAATCAAACTCGTGAATTAAGAGCCTAAGAGATACACACTCAAGCTGTTGTAGGTAGAACGGAAGTGGTTGTTAGGCACACGTTCATAATTTGAGAATGGTGATGAGTGTCACAGATCATCACATTCATCACATTGAAGTACGAGTGAATATATTAGAACAGAAGCAAGCGCGATTGAATAGAAAATAGTAGTAATTGCATTAATTCATCGAGACACAGCAAAGCTCCTCACCCCCAACCATGGGGTTTAGAGACTCATGCCGTCAAAGGTACAATAAGGAATGTAAAAATGTCATAAGTTGCAAAATAAATCTCTAAAAGTAGTTTTTATACTAGACTAGTGACCTAGGTTTATAGAGAATGAGTAACTAGATGCAGAGAGTGCAGACATCCACTTTCGGGGCCCACTTGGTGAGTGTTTGGGCTGAGATTCCTAGCTTTCACGTGCTTGTGCTATTCCTGGAGTTAAACGCCAGTTTTGGTGCCAGTTCTAGCGTTTTACGCCAGAAAATGGTCTCTGACCGGCGTTTGGACGCCAGTTTGGGCTATCAAATCTCGAGCAAAGTATGAACTATTATAAATTACTGGAAATCCCAAGATGTCTACTTTCCAACGCAATTAAGAGCGCGCCAATTGGGTTTCTGTAGCTCTAGAAAATCCACTTCGAGTGTAGGAGGGTCAGAATCCAACAGCATCTGCAGTCCGTTCTCAGCCTCTGAATCAGATTTTTGCTCAAGTCCCTCAATTTCAGCCAAAAATTACCTGAAATTACAGAAAAACACACAAACTCATAGTAAAGTCCAGAAATGTGAATTTTGCATAAAAACTAATAAAAATATTATAAAAAGTAACTAAAACATACTAAAAACTATGTAAAAACAATGCCAAAAAGCGTATAAATTATCCGCTCATCAGAAGTGCATGTATTGATAGTTTTATTGCACCAGAGTAATCAGCTAAGGGTTTTGCTCAAAATTGCTTGCTCTAATAGGGGGTATACTTATGCTTCTTCCATAGAAGTCAGGGGTGAGGGCCGTATAGGACCCCAAGGTTCTTCTGAACTATTCATTCCCAATTGGGTCCATAGTGAGCTCTTCCTGTTCCTGTACACAGTCAAGAAATGAGGAAATGGGAAGGTGGGTGTCTCTATGTTAAAGTATAGAGCACTTCCAATGAGGTGAAGATAAGAAGAATGGAGGTAGAAAAAGAGATGGAATTCGAATCTTTAGAAGAAGAAGAGAAAAGAAAATAAAAATTTAAATATTTTTGTTTTATTTATTTATTTAATTAATTGGTTTTCAAAAATACAAATAAATTAAAAGTCAACACAACTAATTAATTAAAAGAAATTGAAAATTAAAAGTGATTCTTAAAGTAATTTTCGAAAATAGAAGAAAGAAAGAGTCAAACAAAGATTCAAATTTAAAAGAAAGTAAAGATTTGAAATTTGAAAGTTTTAAATTTAAAAAGATAAGATAAAATTTTAAAAAGATTTAGAAAGATAGGATTTAAAATTTAAAGATTTTGAAAATCAAATTCTTTGTAAAGATTTACAACGATAAGAAATTAAAATTTAAAATTTTGAAGAAGATAAGATAGGAAAGATTTAAAGTAGAAAAATATGATAAAGATTTGAAAAAGATTTGAAAGATAAGATTTGAAATTAGAATCAAAACTTCACTAACAAGAAAACACCAAACTTAAGACTTTTAAATCAAGATAAGAAAAGATAGCAAGATTTTCGAAAATTTGAATAAAGATAAAATAAATATTTTTTGGATTTTTGAATTTAAAAGAAAGAGAAAAACAACTAAGAGGCACCAAACTTAAAAGTTTAAGTTCAAATGACACTAATTTTCAAAAATTAAAAGAAAAAACAACTAAAAGACACCAAACTTAAAATTTTTAAAATCAAACAAGAAAGATTACCAAGAACAAGTTGAACACAATGAAGAACACTCAAGAACAATTTTCAAAAATTAAAAAAAAATATGAAAACAGACGATACACCAAATTTAAAAACTGACACAAGACTCAAACAAAAGACAAAGATTACTAAAGAAAAGAAAAGGTTTTGAAAAAAAATTTTGAAAATGAAAACAAAAGACACAAACAAAGAGAGCAATTAAACCTTAAAGAATACCAAATCTAAGCAACAAGATAGTCCGGTAGTTTATCAACCTTGAACAATCCCCGGCAACGGCGCCAAAAACTTGGTGCACGAAATTGAACTCCGCACAATTGAATCGGCAAGTGCACCGGGTCATCCAAGTAATACCTCAGGTGCGTGAGGGTCGAATCCCGCAGAGATTGTCGGATTGAGCAAGCAATGGCTATCTTGTAATCTTAGTCAGGCAATTAGAAAAGTTGGTTGTTTGTTGAAAGCATAAATAAAAATAGTAAAGAATGAAATACCCGATTGATGTGAAGACTGTGATAAAGATAAACTTAAGGCTTCAGAGATGCGTATTCTTTCCGGATTAACTTTTCTTACTGTCTACTTTAATAATGAATGATTCTTTCAATGGCAGCCGTAAGTGATTAATTCATATCCTCTGATGGAGAGGTAATAGTGGGTTAGGAATATTTCTCAAAACAAAACAAAATAATTCCGTTGCAAGTATAGTTCCGAACCAACATTCGACACTCAATCAAAGTTTAATTCAAAGGTTTGCACAATTCAAAACAAATATAAACCGGGAGTTTTAATTCCTAGGTCGTTCTCCCTAGGAATTACAATAGAGTGCTCAATTATTGGCTATGAAGTACGGAGGATTTAATGACAAGAGGCAAGAAATGTAAATAGCAAGAAGATAAATAAGCATGCAAAGAATTAAACTCAAGCAATTAATTAAGGAAAAGGGAAATTTAAATGCTAAGAAACCTCTTGTCAAGGATTGAGAGTTAAGGTTACCTATCCTAGCCATTGACCACAAACATATGATGATTATGAAGAGTTAATCCTACTTAGTCAACCCTAACATCGAGGATAAGTCAAATAGGCATAATTGATCTCAATCCACAAGTCCTAGCCAACTCTCTTAATGGAAGACTTAGAGTTAGTGGAAACCAAATCAACTAACTACCTTAATATATCAATCAAGAATGGATATCAATTACTCAAGGATCACCAAAGTCCTCAATTCCAAGCCAAGAGTGATGAAAAACTAGGCAAAAACTAAGCCAAGCATTTTATCAAACACTTGGTGTCCATCAAAATAAAATCATATTAAATTGCAATAAAAATAAATTCTAAAGCTACCAAATGCAAGAAATTAAAATCCAACAATTAAAGAGAGCAATAATAACATGAAAACATAAATTGCATTAAATGAAATTAAAATTAACAACGGGTTCAAATACATAAAAGTGGCAAAATTGAGAAAATAACAAGATAAAATAAAAAAATTAAGATAATAGAACAAAGAAATGTAGAAGAAACTAGATGAAAACAAGAATTAAAAAGACAAATTACAAGGAAATTAAACTAATAACCCTAATTTCTAGAGAGAACGGGGAGCTTCTCTCTCTAAAATATGACCTACAACATGACAAAACCAAACTACTAGCACGCCCCTTCATCCCTCTTCAATTTAGCTTGAAATAGCTTCAGAAATGAGTTGGATTAGGCTCTAGAAGCCCAAAAATCGCTGCCAGGGAGTTGCAATTAATGAAGTCACGTACCAGGACTTGTGCGTACGCACATTGGCTAAATTCTGACTCATGTGTACGCACACATTGTGTGTGTAGGGACACTTAGACTTATATCCACTATAGTAAATTGTATATCATTTTGAAACCCCAGATGTTAGCTTTCCAATGCCGTTAGAACCGCCTCATTTGGACCTCTATAGCTCAAGTTATGATCAATTTAGTGCGAAGAGGTCAAGATTGACAGCTTTGCAAATCCTTCATTTCTTAAATTCTTCCACTTTGCATGCTTTCCTTCCACTTCTTCAAGCCATTCTTACCTTTAAAACCTTAATTCATTCAAAAAAATATATCAAGGCATCAAATGGGAGAAAAGTGAATTAAAATTGGCAATTTTAAGCATAAAAAGTATATTTTTCACAATTAAGCATAATTAGGAAAGAATTCACAAAAGCATTCTATTTCAATGAATAAATACAAGAAAAAGTCAATCAAATCACCTAATTAAAGCTAATAAATACCATGAAATATGGAGTCATCACATCCCCACACTTAAACAATGGCATGTCCTCATGCTATACCAAAGGAAGACAAGAAGGGGAATTAACAATTATTCAATGTAACTATCTATATGCAATCTACCTATATGTATGTAACTATTATACCTTATACTATCTAACTATTTATATGTATTTAATTAGTCCAAATAAATCAATTTCCAAAAAAAACATCTATACACAATCAAGGGCTAAAGCAATTATAACCAAATCCTATTCACAATTGAATTGAGTCATATAAAAGAATTTAACCAAACGTGCAAGATAAGCAATAATCAAAGGTGGAAATATGGACTTGAATAATTAAACCCTCATCGGATATGTATATGCACTCTAGTCGCTCAAGTGTTTAGGGTCAATCCACTCAATTCTCCTCTATTCATGCTTTCTAAAGTTTGTTCTTCATCTAACCAATCAACAGGTATTTAATGTACATATGCGAAAATCATGAGGTCTTTAGAGGGTTGTAATGGGGCTAAGGATAAAGGTAAGGATATATATATGGCTAAGTGAACTTGCATTTGAATCTTTGATTAACCTAAGTTCTCACCTAACACGTACACAACCCATACAATTCTAATGCCAAACTTAGCTACCCAAAATCTCGCTTTTACATATACACACACTCATGCATCAAATTCAATCACATATGCATCGATTATTATTGATTTTTTTCATTAGGGTAATTTTGTCCCCATTTTATTATTTCTTTTCTTTCTTTTTTTCTTTTTTTCTTTTTTTTCTCTTTTTTTCCCAAGAACATAATATAAAGATACCAACATATCAATGCATATGATTTCTATAATATTACATGAGCATGTACCCTAAATTTCCAAATTTTTTTACAAGAATAAAACACATTTTTATCTACCAATGTTCCCAAATCTTTCCCACACTTAGTTGACACACACACTCACTAACTTAAGCTATTGAAAGATTCAAATTAGAGACATTCATTGTTTATCTGCTTATAGCTAGTAGTGTGCTCAATCAAAAACAAAAAGGGAAATTAAAAAGGCTCAAAGTGGCAAACAAAGATAAACAAAATGGTAGGTTATTTGGGTTAAAGGAGCTATAAAGAAATGATGGCTTCAATCACATAATGCATAAAAATACATTAAATAATGGATATATAGAATTAAACAAACCAAATATTGCAATCATAGAGAAGAGCAACACACAAGAATGAAATAAGTAGTCAAATGATGTAACCACACAATAAGGCCTAAAAAGTCACAGGTTGTATGTTCTCTAACTCAAAAACTATATTCCACAATGTCATGCAATTTTCAAAGAATTTCAACTCAATTCAATTTGAATTTTCAATGCCCTATATACAAAAAATAAGCTTCTTGGAAATTTCATTAATTAACTAACACTTAATTTATATATGTATATAATGTGATTGGATGAAAGATGTCAAAAATCCTAAGTTTAATTCCTAATTTCAATCAAACTAAAATAGCAAGTGTATAGGAAATCAAACTAGGTGTAAGCATCACATCATCCCAAATCACAATCATAGCTAAAATAAAAAAAATAAAAAGCGTATGGAAATGCCAAAATCAAAGGCAAAATGTAAAGATATGCATCACTATAATATAATACTAAGTTATGTACAAGTAAAATTAAAAAGTGCACTAAGCTAAGTAAAAAAGTAATAAACTAAATAAAAAGGTTTTCAAAAAGGATGAAATATATACAAAGCAACTAAAAAGCATAAAAAGAAACTAAACTAAAGGTGTTCAGAAATAAAATTTTCACCTAAAATGTGCTTGCTGAAGATGGACAACCTCCGCACACTTAAGATGTAGCACCATCCTCGGTGCTCAAGTCAAGCGGAGTGGAAAGAATCGTCGCTATCATCGGCTCCTCCGTCTGCTAGTGGGTCTCGGGCTACCTCCTCAAAATGTTCGAATGGAGTGTTTGGCTCAGGTGGAATGTCGTTGTCACCGGAGAGGATGATCCTCCTCAAGTGAACAGAAGCAGATAACTGAATCGCAAAACAGCATATATATGAAGTGAATAGAAATATATGATTGAACGAAAGCATGCATGAAAACCAATGTGAAAGTAAATGGCAAGAACTTCTGATGTGCGGATATTTTATACGCTTTTTGCCATCATTTTCATATAGTTTAATTTTTAGTATGTTTTATTAAGTTTTACTAAGTTTTTATAGGTTTTAGTGCAAAATTCACATTTTTGGATTCTACTTTGAGTTTGTGTATTTTTATGTAATTTCAGGTATTTTCTGGCTGAAATTGAGGAGCTGGAGGAAAAGTCTGATTCAGAGGCAGAGAAAGCACTGTAGATGCTGTACGGATTTGACCTCCTTGCACTTGAAATAGCTTTTATAGAGCTACAGACATCCAAATGGAGCTTTTTCAATGGCTATGAAAAGCTACCATCCAGAGCTTTCCATAAATATGTAATAGTCTATACTTATACTTCAGAATTGAAGGCCCAAAACTGGCGTTCAACGCCAACCTCCTGCCCTATTCTGGCGTCCAACGCCCAAAGGAGAAGAGACCAGCGTCCAACACCTATAAAGGACCCCCTAGTCAGCGTTCAACAGCCTAGAAACCTCCTAGCATGTGGTTTTCCATCAAGCTCAGCCCAAACACTCACCAAGTGGGCCCCGGAAGTGGATTTTAGTACTAAAAGACTGTTTTACCCTTTTTATGTAATCCTTAGTCATTAATCTAGTATTTATTTGAGAAATTTTATTCTTTTGAGACATTCAATCTCTTCTAGCATATTTCAAATTTCACATTGTATTTTCTATCAGTATGAGTTTCTAAACCTCCTAGGTTGAAGGGAGGAGCTCTGCTGAGTTTTATGGATTAATAAAGTACCACTGTTCTTTCTCAATTCGTGTTTGATTCTCTATTGTAAGATGTATTTTCGTTCTTCATTCTAAGACCGCGTGCTTGACAACCATCTGTGTTCTTCCTGGGTTCGTGTGACTACATAACTGGAAAGTATTGAACCACTAGCTTGATTATAAATCTCTTAGATGGCTAATCCATGACTTCGTTGGGGAATTCTCGAGACACCAGTTCAGCTGAGGTATGGGGAGATTGATGAACAGGACTTTTGATGGTAAAGAATTTCACAATAAATTCTCATTGCAAGTATAGTTTCTAAACCAATTAAAATCCTTTCATACAAAAAATTGTTTGTCACAAGTACAAACCCCTAAAAATAATAACCGAAGTATTCAAACCTCGGGTCGTCTCTCAAAGGAATTACAGGGAAGTGTTCTTGCTATTGGTTACGAGATGTATATTTTGGGGTTTTTAGTAAGGAACAAGAAAGGTAAATTGCAAAGGAATTCAAATGATAAAAAGGTCTTGGCAAAGGTTAGTGGTCAAGGGTCTCTATCCCTATCACTAACCACAACATGATAATTGCAAGGATTAATCCCATTAAGTCATCCTTTAACAAGTGAAGGAAAGTCAAATGAGCTATATCAATCCAAGTCCATAAGTCCTAGCTACTCACTAATTGAATTAATGGAAGCTAGAGTCAATGGCTATCAATTATCAATCACTTGGACATTAGTAACTCAACAATTTCTAAGTTACCATCCCAAGCCAAGAACACCAAAAGTCTACTCTAGCATCCTTCCAAGCATTTCATCAAACACTTGAAAGGCATAAAAGGAAAGCAATATAACATTGCAAAGAAATATAAAATCTAACAATTCCTAATATGAGCAATCAACAACCATAATCAAAGAGGGCACAATTAACATGAATTACCTCAAATTGCATTAAAAGAAAATAAAAGGAACAAGATTGTATCAACAACAAAGTAAATAATTACGATAATTAAATGCTAACTAGAGAAAGGAGAGGTAGAAGAACAAGGAATCGAAGAGGAAAAGTAGATCAAAGTATGAATTAAACATAGATATAAGAGAAGAAATAAACCCAATCCTAATCCTAATTCTAGAGAGAAGAGAGAGTTTCTCTCTCTAGAAACTAACTCTAAAACTAAACTTAAACTCTAACTAAATTAAACTATGTGCTAATGTGTAATCCCCCTTGATTCCCCTTCAATCCTTGGGTTTAATAGCATCAGAAGTGAGTTGGATTTGGGCCTGGGATGCCCCAAAATCTCCCCCAGCGCTTTCACTTTAATGAGGTCACATGCAAGCCTCGACACGTACGCGTGGGTCACGTGTATGCGTTGCTAGGCAATTTTCCATCCACGCGTACGCACCGTGTACGCGTACGCGTCTCCATGCGACTTCACTTTCCACGCTTCCGCGTCTGCTGCGTGTGCGCGTCGATGAGTGTATCCCAAATCCTTGATTTTCCATGATTCTACACTTTGCATGCTTTTCTCTTCACTCCTTTGATCCATTCCTAGTCTTTTCATCCTAAAATCACTAACAAACACATCAAGGCATCTAGTGGAATCAAAGGTGAATTAAATTTAGCTAATTAAAGGACTAAAAAGCATGTTTTCACACTTAAGCATAATTTAGGAAGAAATCATGAAACCATGCCATTTCATTGAATAAATGTGGGAAAAGTGGATAAAATCCACCTAAATTGAGCGCAAAATGTACCACGAAATAGTGGTGCATCAGAGATTAGAAACTTTATGATAGAGGCTAGAATCCAAAGGCACAACATTCTTTAATCTGGAAGATTCAACCTTGTCTGTGGCGTTTTGAGTAGGATCACTAAGGGCAATGGACTGCAGAAGCTTCACCCTCAATTAGAATGGATCCACACTAACCCTGGTGTTCAGATATGGAGGAGCATTGGCGACCTCTCAACCGGCGATTATCACATACAGCCTACCAAAGAAGAAATCAT
This sequence comes from Arachis hypogaea, assembly GCF_003086295.3. Classification (NCBI taxonomy): domain Eukaryota; kingdom Viridiplantae; phylum Streptophyta; class Magnoliopsida; order Fabales; family Fabaceae; genus Arachis; species Arachis hypogaea. Next base: position 81,622,320 of record NC_092044.1, on the reverse strand, counting down.
TCACAGTTGAAGAAGACAATATGACCGGATTAATCTAGAAGAATAAAGCATCTCCAAGCCTTAACCATCTTCTTATCATTGCAACATATCAACCTAGTTAAGTTCCCTTTATTTTCTTTTTATGCGTTTAAACAAATCCAACAACTCTTCTATCTAATTGACTAAGATCTACAAGATAACCATAGCTTGCTTCAAACCACAATCCTCGTGGGATCGACCCTGACTCATCTAAGGTATTACTTGGATGACTCAGTGCAATTGCTGGTTCAGTTGTACGAAGTGTGGGAATTCCTGCACCATGTTTTTAGCACCGTTGTCGAGAATTATTCGAGTTTGTACAACTAATGGATTATCTTGTTGCTTAGATTAGGTATTGTCTTAAATTTGGTTAGAGTCTTTTTTTATTTTCTTCTTTCTTTTTTTTCGAAAAATCAAAAAAACCTTTCAAAAAATCTTTCAAGACCTTTTCTATTTTTGGCTATGTATTTCCTTTTGAGTTTCTTACTTTGAGTCTTACCTGTTTCTTGTTTTCTTTATCAAAAATTTTTCAAAAACCTTTTCTTTCCTTTATTTAATCTTTATTTTTTTTTTAGTCTTTTGTTTTTGTTCTTGTTGAATTTTCAAATTTCTTTGAGTCCCTTTCAAAAAATTTTCAAAAGTAGTGTCTTTCATTTGAGTCTTGTGTCAATCTTAAAGTTTGGTGTCTTCTTGTGTCTTCTCTTTAAAATTTTTTATGCGCCTGAGTAAGATCTACAAGATAACCATAGCTTGCTTCAAACCACAATCCTCGTGGGATCGACCCTGACTCACCTCAGGTATTACTTGGACGACCCAGTGCACTTGCTGGTTCAATTGTACGAAGTGTGAGAATTCGTGCACCAACTTCCAATCAATCAAACACATAACAACCACTTGACTTGCTTGTTTATCAAAGATAAAAGGAAGAAAGGAGCATTGTTGCAATGCTCGAAGAAAAAGAAAACAGTTAGTTGAAAAAGAAGAAATGAAAAATCAAAAGTTATGTAAAGAAAAAGAAAGTAGTTAGTTGAAAGAAAAAAGAAAATTTAGAAGTTATGTAAAGAAAAATAAAACAGCTAAAATTAAAGTTAGTTGAAAAGAAAAAAGATGGTTAAGAGTTAAGTGAAGAAAAAGAAAATAGTTAGTTGAAAAAAGAAAAGAAAAGTTAAAAGTTAGGTGAAGAAAAAGAAAAAGTTAGTTGCAAAAGAAAACAAAGGTTAAAAGTTATGGGAAAAGAAAGAAAAAGTAAGTTAAAGAAATCGAAGAAAAATCAAAAGTTAGGTGCATAGTCATAAGTTCCTTAATTCCAAAAAGTTTCAAAATTTTCAAAACAAACAAGTTTCTATTCACTTCTCAAAAAATTCAAGATGCCAAAACAAGTGATGCACATGTATATGTAGAGCACATAATCAAGTAAATATCAATCACAAGTAAAATGGCATAAGTTGAAGCAATTTGGTGTTGGCAAGTTAATACTTTAATGAACAATGCATATAAATGAAATTCAAACACCAAATCATAAGGAAGCATGAAAGTCATAAGGTTGACATATGATTTGAAAAGTTTGTGCACTCTGTGACTTAAGGCAATTTAGGCATGGAGAAAGTGAATCAAATTAGCCACATAGGTAAAAAGAAATATTCAACCTTGTGAGAGCATGCAAAAGAGGCACCAATTAAGAGAAATCCTAATTTATGGCCAATTGGGAAATTCATTCAAAACTCATCCAAAGCTCAAGAATAATATACAATTTAAAACAAGCAAGGAAGTTAAACCATTGACCAAAACTTGCAAGGGAGTCCTTGAGGAAATTTTCAAAACCTTTTTAGCAACTAAGGTCTATTGACACAGAAATACGTCAATTAGAATCTTGTTGCACCAAATAAAATAATGTCACTTAATAAAATAAGGTTAGGAAAAATCCTGCAGCATTTTTTAGCAGTAAATTGGCCTATTTTTCAATTTAAATCAATCAATTCAGATTCCATATGAATTAATTAATAATTAAAAACACAAAAACCATGTATGAGTTCACATGAACTAAGTAAATAGGCCAACCACATAACAAGAAAATGTTATCAAGCAATTTAAACCAAACCAAACTACAGCAAGCAGCATGGAATAGGTAATGGCGTAAGATACAGCACCAAACAGCACAATGAATAAAAAAAATTAATGGACTCAACCAACATTCATGGCATTGAATTCAATGATCATTCCAGGAGGAAATAGTATGTATTCAAGCAATTACTCACATTCGAATCCAACAGAGAAGTGCAAATTGGAACAAGAACTCAGTCCATAACACTCAACAAGAACAAAGCGACAATGAATAGCCAGGCAACAGCATCAAAAAAACTAATTTAGCACAAGGGCAGATCAACCAGCAACACAAAAACCAATTATAAATATAAAATTAGTCATTCCCAAACAGCAGCAACAATCAAGAAAAAACATAAATCCACTATCCAGTCCAAATTCTTTAACAATCTAAGCAACTAACATGCATTCCTAACTAACTAAATCAACAAAAATTAAACTAAGCTAACAGAAAACAGAAAAGGGAATAAAAAACAGAATTGAAAACATAATTGAAAATAGAAAAGAGAATGGAACATGGAAAGGCAGAAACAGAACAGAGAAAGGGAAGGGACAAGAGAAGGGGAAATAGAAGCAGAGGGATTCCGGCCCATAGGTGGCGACTCTAGGGTTCGAATAGGAGGCGAAGAAGAAGGAGGCTGGACGTGAGCTAGAGGTGAGCTCGGGGGCTGTCGCGGGTGCCGATGGTTGCACGATGGCTGACGCTGCTACAGGCGTGAAGGGAGGGGGTTGTGGCTAAAA